>NC_085860.1:50889935-50907435 GCF_034702125.1 Engraulis encrasicolus | reverse complement strand
CAAAAAAGGTATGAAGTATGTATTCCATGTAGATATGTGTGTGTGTGTTATTTTGTTCTCCTTTGGATGAGAGCAGTGATATAGAATATGGGAGAGAAATGTATCCCAGAAGGGAGGAGCTCAAACTCCTCATTCAATACAAGCGCACGGAGAGAAAAAGGTAGGAAGAGAGATTTGAAAGAAACAGCTTCTGGTATGAGTGACCCTCCTGTTCCTCTTGCGGCTCTGATCTACAACTCCGCAGCATGGCACGCTGGCACACACTGGCACGAAGGGGCTGGCATTCCCTTGTACAACGCCAGGCTGCCGACAGTCACTAATACACAAGAGCCATTCCAGTAGCTCACTGAGAAGTATGCACAAGGATTATGGTGGCAGTCAGAGTCGGATTAAGATGCCGTGGGGCCCCTAGGCTACAGGTTGTTGTGGGCCCCCTGGAAGGAAAATTTTGTGACAAATTTACATAAGACGGTGTCATAATCACAAGCTAGGACTGTAGGACAACATGTCTACCAACTGTACTGAACATAAGACATGATTTTTCAATATTGCATCCTGTCACTATTCTGCAATTTTTCCACTTTTGACCAAGCAGGGCCCCCCTGGCAGGTGGGGCCCTAGGCTGCAGCCATATCTAGCCTGTGCGTTAATCCGGTGTTCTGTCGAAATGGGCTGCTTCGTCGAGACGAGCTACCAGTAGCATAATTCGACAGTGGCGTCTATCGATTTACGCTGCCTCGTCGACATGACATACCTTGATTTTCCGTGGACGTTTCAAATAGGGTTCGTATCGTGCAGTTTTTTATTTATTTATTTTTCTGACCGGGGGTGTGTAACCTAATTTCCTTCGTGCCTTTTGATGTTTTGTGCCATTTGCCATGGAGACGTTTAATAACAACGTTTAATAACGACAATTAATAACTTGCCGTTTTCTTTTTTCCCCAAATGAGAACGATGAAAGAGCTAGTGAATTGTTAAGAGACTGAGTTGAGGCCGGAAGGACTCGGACAAAACCCAAAAAACAAAGGGCTTAAATAACAGATAGCGTACCTTTTCGTGATTTTCCCCCGTCATGGAGGCATTTTAATCAGAAGTGCAATGTAGCCTCCCAGACAGCACACAAGTCACCTTGCCAACATTAGTAAAATACATCGGCACGACGTCTTTGAAAGGACCGTTTGCTCATCGGCAAGATGTTGGGCAGACGTCGGCAAATAGGCGACAGGCGATGGAGAGCCAACGTTATACCGATATAATTATTTATATTCCTACCATGAGCCGACGGTTGCCCGCCTTATCCGCTCATGAGCTCATGTTTAACCGATTTAATTACGACTTAATTACGACCTACTCGACGTACCCCATCTGCGCGAGGAAAGCATCCGGACGTCTCGAGGAACAGCTGATTTTAGGTTGCAGTTATGAAACTAGCATGTCAGAAAATCACCTAGCATGCCAGAAAATCAGCTCTTTCCATAAACAAAAAGACGTCTGAATGTTCTCACCGCTGCAGTGGAATTCCGCCTTATTTGAGGTCTTCCTGCTTCACCATATGCCTCACCAATGAAAACACAAAAAATCATAGACGTTTTGACATTTATTTTTTTCCACAATTAAGCACAATGTCCATCGTTGAATCATTCCTGCAGGAGAGAAAAAACAAATCTGTGAACATGGGCTGGATGTGAAAATCACCCTTTACATGAGAACATACCCTACAGTTTAGGCTATGACTTTGACATGTGAAAAGTTTACAACTATTTATTGAGAACAGTTTTTGTAAGCAGGATTTCACCATCTCCTGTATCCTGTATGTAGCCTAAGTCCTGCTTGTGGATGAAAAGTCTTTTCTCTATATTGTCCCTTTAACTTTAAAAGTGTACTCGCTCGGTGGTATTTTCATGGGTAAGTGGGGCCTGTATATAGCCTAAGTCCTGCCTGTGGATGAAAAGTCTTTCATCTATATTGTCCCTTTTAATTTAAAAGTGTACTCACTACTCTGTGGTATTTTTTATACAGTCATGGATAAGTGGGGCAGTCATTGGTAAGCGGTTAGGGTGTTCTGTAGCACAGGGCTGTACAACCTAAAAGGATGCTGGTTCAACTCCCAGCCCGCCAGGTTGGTGGGGGGAGTAATTAACCAGTGCTCTCTCCTCCATCCTCCATGACTGAGGTACCCTATGCATGGTACCTTCCTGCCACACTGCAATATACTGCTCCCTTGGGATGCCAATGTAGGCTGCCCCCTTGCACAGGTGAGGCATAAAATGCAATTTCGTTGTGTGCAGTGTATACTTGTGTGCTGTGTCACAATGACAAAGGTGGGCTTTCACTTATATACACCTAGAGATTTTTTCCCCTGAGTCCAATGTTTTTAAACAGTTGAAACACAAACATTTCCAGTCAATATTTACAATGGAATAGCAGACGTCTGTGTCATATTCCCAAGGAATGGTAGCATCGCATCTACTGCTGTGCTGTGCTGAGTCAAAGTAATTCATAAGCCTACTGGTTGTGTTTTCCCTGCCCATTCACTACTTTGATGGCCTGCAATTTATTCAGATGTGTTCTACAACTTTTTGATGAAACTTGCATTGTACATTTGATACCACAAACTAGGCTTACTTGTTATGCTGTGTGGATTTTTGTTGAGCAATCAGCATGTTTTCCTCTTGTTACCATCATCAGTCTGGACCTGGCTGGACACCTGTGCACCTGTGAATAAGTTGGTCTCAGTATCACTGCGCAACTACATTCACAATGTCATATATTGGTTTAGTTGATTTCTGTCCATCACAATTTAATATTATGGTTTACGTTTAGGCATACAACTTTCACAATGCCGTATTAGTTACATTTAGCTAGTTATGATTTATTTGGTAAGGACATGTACAAGTTATGTAGGCAGTACAGCAGGGGTGGGCAACTTTCATTATACGGTGGGCCAACGTTTTTAATTACCACAATCTGAGGGCCACATCACCACGCACTTGAGAGAATTTACAAAAGGATACTTCACTTTTTCAATATGTATACCTGAATGCTTACATTATTGATGTATAGGGGGTTAAAAACTGTCCTTTTTCTTTTAAAAAAAGTGAGAAGTTGGGCTGCATGTGGCCCCCGGTCCTCCAGTTGCCCATCCATGCTGTACAGTATCCTAACAGAAAGGCTCTCATAACATTTCAAATGATGGTCTATATAAAAACTGGTTATAATAGGCACAGTGCAGTATAAACAGGGTTGAGGGGGTGGTTTCTTTTGTTTCAGTGTACCTACCGAGTAGTTTAGCCAATGTCTGTGTGACACGTTCACGTTGCCACCTCCACAGCATCCTCTTCACAGCTGCAGGGGCAAAACACCTGAAAACATAATAATGTTTTTAAGTCCAAGATATAGACTAGAAAATGAGTGACAGCATCACAATCAGTTTGTATGCAAGTGTAGTGTGAACTGTGAACCCCCTATTTTTGTCTTTTTGTTATTCCCTTATCATTCCCTTATTCTCATTCCCTGTCTTTTTGTTGCCCTGTCAGAAGTTGTCTTTTAGTTTAATTATGCTGTTGCACGTTTTCGCCAATAGATGGCATTATAGGACCAGCTTATGAGTGCAGAGACCCTCTCTGGTGCAGTAGCCTGTGACTTTTAGGTCACATAGGAAGAACTAAACGTGGAAGTGACAGGCTTTGTTAAGATACAAAAGGCAGTGGTTACACTATCAGCTGTACAGTTATGCTGAGGGAAATGTAAATAACCAACGAACCCATCGAAACTCTACACACTTGAGGACCTTTTTCATTAAGTGTGCAACATAAGCATTCACGCAATAATGCCAGCAGGTCCCATTTAAGATTTAACTAAGAGTATGTTGTTATGGATCTTACAATGTGTAGTGATAGACTTAAGAACTTACCATTTTTCATAGTCAAGGAAATGTCAATGTAAAAGCGGGTATCATGCTAACGTTGTTGGCAAAATCCCTAACGTATTGCTTGACACGATAAATTATGGTTTTATAGTTACTAACACTCAGTCAGGCATCATGGCTGATATTAGCTGAACATGAAACGACAATATACAATTATTAAGACGGACGCAATGTATTCAAATTGAGCCGAATCCGCTATCTTTGCTATAATGTTTAGCAAAATTGTGTTGTTGTCATAGAGACCTCTTGGTAACTCGCCGTAATGACACCGTAAAACATTGTTTTAGAGTTCAAAATCGAACCTTGTTGTTAATAACCATTATAGACAACACACTACCAAAACTGGACGATACCCTCATTTTCAAGCTCAAAACAAAATGATTGTGCTTTGAAATACAATGACTGTACTTGATGCTGGTTAACAACGTTTGGCACCTAGCAACCCATTACGTTGGCGGATCTTTAACTGACAGTCTCTGGCATAGCCTATTATAGCAAACGTTATGGTCTGAGTCACTAGACAGGGATCAATATCATATAATCATAATCATATAATATAACATCACAAGTAACAGTGTTAACTTACTTGAAATTGCGCTGATTGCTCCTGCTCATCCATCTCCAAACTTTGTATGAAACTGCGGTAGCTCAAATCGATGGTCAATCCCCCGGGAAATGCGATTCGTGGTGATGCGCATGCGCAGTATTGAAAAGGAGCTCATCTCGACTGGGAGCTCGTATCGACAGAACACCGGCCCTGGTGGTAGCACAGGGACGTTCCGCATTAGCAATGCAATAGGAGTGTGATAGCAGTGCAATAGAATGTCACTGCTGTCATGGAGACATCAATAGCACGTTGGCTTCCGAGTTAGGAGCTGGTATGTGTTGTCACTCATCAATGTTAAATACTACTTCATCACTTTACTGTTATTGGTCCATCACTGTTACTTGTCCTGTCTTGCACTTTGATGTCAGTCTGTAAATGTCAGTCCTGTGTATGTCTGTGTCCTTTCATGGTATAGAGAGAGAAACATAATTTCAATTTCCTTGTATGACCTGTGTATACGGTATGAAGAATCTGATAATAAAAGCTGGCTTGACTTGACACGCACTGATGAAGGCTTGATGGCCGAAACGTGTTTGCCTTTGGACATGGTGGTAATATAAAAAAATAATGAGACGCAGTTTGTGAGTGCGGATTTTTCTTCATTGTACTGTAGTCATGTTTACCTGGCTCCTCAATGGGAGCTGATGCCCGTGTCCTCTGCTCTCTGTATGCCGGAAGAGTGCGTGGGTGTGTAAGGTGGGATTGCAAAGCATACCTGACAGTTTCAGTGTGTGTGTGTGTGTGTTTGTGTGTGTGTGTGTGTTTCCCTGGTTTCTCAAGGCTGCTGACTGCCCTGCCCTCTCTGCTTCTGCCCTCTGCCTGTCGGGACTGTGTGTGTGGGTGTTTGTGCGTAAGCATGGCTGACTGTATCTGTGTGTGTGTGTGTGTGTGCGTGTGTGTGTGTGTGTGTGTGTGCGTGCGTTCGTGTGTGTGTGTGTGTGTGTGCGTGCGTTCGTGTGTGTGTGTGTGTGCGTGCGTGTGTGCGCGTGTGCGTGTGCGTGTGTGTGACTGTGAGTGTGTGTGTGTGGGTGTGTGACTGTGACTGTGCGTGTGCGTGTGCGTGTGCGTGTGTGTGCTTGTGCGTGTGCGTGCGCGCGCGCGTGCATGTGTGTGTGTGTGTACCTCCTTCCTCAAGGGTGCTGCCTGCCCTGGCTGCCTCTGCTCTGCCCTCTGTCTCCTCCTGCCTCCGAGCCTAGCTGCTCTCTTTAGCAGGGAGTATGTGTGTGTGTGCTAACGTGAGAGACTGTGACTGTGTGTGTGTGACTGTGTGTGACTGTGAGTGTGTGTGTGCACTGTGAGTGTCTGTGTGTGTGTGAGAGTGTGTGTGTGTGTGTGCGCGCTGTGTGTGTGTGTGTGTGTGTGTGCTAACGTGAGAGGCTGTGACTGTGTGTGTGTGTGTGTGTGTGTGTGTGTGTGTGTGTGTGTGTGTGTGTGTGTGTGTGTGTGTGTGTGTGTGTGTGTGTGTGTGTGTGTGTGTGTGTGTGTGTGTGTGTTTGAGCAGTACTAGATAGTAGATGCCGTGAGTGAGTCAGTGAGTGAGAGAGAGAACTGACTGGGAATGAGGGGACTGTTATCAGTGGAGGCTATATTTGCACAGGAGCACACAAACACACACACACACACACACACACACACACACACACACACACACACACACACACACACACACACACACACACACACACCATGGCAAAATGAATCCTTGAGTAAAAACGTCTTCCTCCACTCTACTCCTCCTCCCTCCCTTCTTCTGCTGTATCTCATTACAGTAGCCTGCTCTCTCTCTCTCTCTCTCTCTCTCTCTCTCTCTCTCTCTCTCTCTCTCTCTCTCTCTCTCTCTCTCTGTCTGTCTCTGTCTCTCTCTCTCTCTGTCTCTGTCTCTGTCTCTCTCTCTCTCTCTCTCTCTCTCTCTCTCTCTGTCTCTGTCTCTCTCTGTCTGTCTCTCTCTCTCTCTCTCTCTCTCTCTGTCTGTCTCTGTCTCTGTCTCTGTCTCTGTCTCTCTCTCTCTCTCTCTCTCTGTCTCTCTCTCTCTCTGCTGCTTACACACCCATGTTCACTTAAAATAAAAATACTCACACACATACACATACACACGCACGCATGCACGCATGCACACACACACACACACACACACACACACAGCCTCACAGCCACTTCAACAGTTTTCCCAGCTAGTTTATCTCTCCATCAAACTGCCCTGTTCAAACTGCCGTGCCGACAGGCAGCTCGGAGGCCACAGCTCATCTGGCGATGTGTTTGTGTGTAAACAAACAATGACGCCAGTTAGTCAGTCAGTCAGTTGGACCCGGCCGTCACGTCACAGTGGCTTTGCTTTGCTCTGCCGTGAAAGAGGCTGATAGGTTTGTCCCACTCTGAAACGGAAGTTGGGTCTGATAAGTCTGTCCTCCTTGTCTGGAGGGGATGTGGGTTTATTTGCATGATTGGCTGGTGGGAACACCGGACCGGGATTCAGTCATGGCAGATAGAACAGAAGCACCTGCATACCTGAGGTGTGTGCTCTAACTCAGTGGTTCTCAACCTTTTTTGAACAAACACCCCTTTGACGTAATCATCATAATCCTGCCAACGACCCCCTTAGTATTTTGAAATAAAATAGACTAATGCAGCCCAATAGCAACTAAGCACCACCTCCTCTCTGCTGTATCCTTCTCAATGCCCCTCTAGGGCCCCCCAACGCCCCTATTGAGAAACACTACTCTATGTGGAGGGCTGAGAAGGGAAAGAATGCAAATTGGTGGAATGCATATAAAATACGGCTACATCAGTGATGTGCAAAGAATACATCAAAAGTATGCAAAGAAGATAATGATGCAAACAACACATTTTCTCTTCAAAAACAACACTTCAAAGAATCAAAGCAGAATCAAAAAATTCAATGGGGTTGCTGTGCTGTGCTGTGCTGTGCTACAATACTTTATGACCTTAAGACCTAAAGCCTGAATGAGTTTTTGAAATAGGAGAAAGGTTGGAAATGTGGGGGGTGGGGGTGGGGGGGGTGTTGCGGAGGGTTGCCAAGCCCTCTGGCTGATGAACAGCCTGACCTGTCCTGTGGGGGGGGTTAATGATCGAGGCTCTGCGGAGGCTGGGCTGGGTAACGACGACGGATGGTCAGTGTGTGTGTGTGTGTGTGTGTGTGTGTGTGTGTGTGTGTGTGTGTGTGTGTGTGGTGTGTGGTGTGTGTGTGTGGTGTGTGTGTGTGTGTATGTGTGCATGAGAGAGACAGAGAGAGGAGAGAGAGAGAGAGACAGAGAGAGGAGAGAGAGAGAGAGACAGAGAGTGAGAGACAGAGAGAGAGAGAGAGAGAGAGAGAGAGAGAGAGAGAGTGTGTGTGTGTGTGTATGTGTGCGTGTGTGCGTGTGCGCGCGCATGTGTGTTTTGAGGCTTTAACACCGTATTGCGTACTGACCATCCAGTGGGTGGCTTTGGGGGGCTTTACAGGGGCTGGGTCGGGCAATGGGCTCCACATGCTAAAAGGTTATTAATGCTGCCGCAGCTCTGCTGATCATTACGCTGATGGATGGCCACTATTACGGCCTGCATATGCCATGCCACCCCCCCCCCCACACACACAGTCACACACACACACACACACTGACGTAAGGGGCACTATTACGGCCTGCATATGCCACGCCAGCCACACTCACACGCTCGAACAGACGTGGAGAGCGGAGACATGCAGGGATAAGGAACACTTACGACCTGCATATGCCCCACTCACACACACACACACACACACACACACACACACACACACACACACACTCACACACACACACACACAGACGTAGAGACGAGCTCAGAGAGCAGAGACAGGCAGGGGTAAGGGACACCATTACGGGTGGGGCGGCATATGCCACACTCACACACAATCATTATGTGTACATGATGTTTTTAATTCAGAATTAATATTTCAGAATTAAATAGCTCCTTTGAGTTTACTTTGATCTTTCCTTTAATTCCGAATTAAGAGGTGTTTACATGACGCTTTCAAAGCGGAATTGAGCTTTATTCAGAATTAAAGTCAGTTAATTCAGAATTAAATGTCTCATGTCAACGTAGCCACTGAGGCAGACGCAAAGACCAGAGACTACACCAGGGAACAGAGACTTCACCAGAGACTACACCAGAGACTACACCAGAGACCAGAGACTACACCAGAGACTACACCAGAGACTACACCAGAGACCAGAGACTACACCAGAGACTACACCAGAGACCAGAGACTACACCAGAGACTACACCAGAGACTACACCAGAGACTACACCAGAGACTACACCAGAGACTACACCAGAGACTACACCAGAGACTACACCAGAGAACAGAGACTACACCAGAGACCAGAGACTACACCAGAGACTACACCAGAGACTACACCAGAGACTACACCAGAGACTACACCAGAGACCAGAGACTACACCAGAGACTACACCAGAGACCAGAGACTACACCAGAGACTACACCAGAGACTACACCAGAGAACAGAGACTACACCAGAGACTACACCAGAGACTACACCAGAGACTACACCAGAGACTACACCAGAGACCAGAGACTACACCAGAGACTACACCAGAGACCAGAGACTACACCAGAGACTACACCAGAGAACAGAGACTACACCAGAGACTACACCAGAGACTACACCAGAGACTACACCAGAGACCAGAGACTACACCAGAGACTACACCAGAGACTACACCAGAGACTACACCAGAGACTACACCAGAGACTACACCAGAGACTACACCAGAGACTAGACCAGAGACTACACCAGAGACTACACCAGAGACTACACCAGAGACTACACCAGAGACTACACCAGAGACTACACCAGAGACCAGAGACTACACCAGAGACCAGAGACTACACCAGAGACTACACCAGAGACTACACCAGAGACTACACCAGAGACCAGAGACTACACCAGAGACTACACCAGAGACTACACCAGAGACTACACCAGAGACCAGAGACTACACCAGAGACTACACCAGAGACTACACCAGAGACTACACCAGAGACTACACCAGAGACTACACCAGAGACTACACCAGAGACTACACCAGAGACCAGAGACTACACCAGAGACCAGAGACTACACCAGAGACTACACCAGAGACCAGAGACTACACCAGAGACTACACCAGAGACTACACCAGAGACCAGAGACTACACCAGAGACTACACCAGAGACTACACCAGAGACTACACCAGAGACCAGAGACTACACCAGAGACTACACCAGAGACTACACCAGAGACTACACCAGAGACTACACCAGAGACTACACCAGAGACCAGAGACTACACCAGAGACCAGAGACTACACCAGAGACCAGAGACTACACCAGAGACCAGAGACTACACCAGAGACCAGAGACTACACCAGAGACTACACCAGAGACCAGAGACTACACCAGAGACCAGAGACTACACCAGAGACTACACCAGAGACTACACCAGAGACCAGAGACTACACCAGAGACTACACCAGAGACTACACCAGAGACCAGAGACTACACCAGAGACTACACCAGAGACTACACCAGAGACCAGAGACTACACCAGAGACTACACCAGAGACTACACCAGAGACTACACCAGAGACTACACCAGAGACCAGAGACTACACCAGAGACTACACCAGAGACTACACCAGAGACTACACCAGAGACTACACCAGAGACTACACCAGAGACTACACCAGAGACTACACCAGAGACTACACCAGAGACACCAGAGACTACACCAGAGACTACACCAGAGACTACACCAGAGACTACACCAGAGACTACACCAGAGACCAGAGACTACACCAGAGACTACACCAGAGACTACACCAGAGACTACACCAGAGACTACACCAGAGACCAGAGACTACACCAGAGACTACACCAGAGACTACACCAGAGACTACACCAGAGACTACACCAGAGACCAGAGACTACACCAGAGAACAGAGACACCAGAGACTACACCAGAGACTACACCAGAGACTACACCAGAGACTACACCAGAGACTACACCAGAGACTACACCAGAGACTACACCAGAGACCAGAGACTACACCAGAGACTACACCAGAGACTACACCAGAGACTACACCAGAGACCAGAGACTACACCAGAGACTACACCAGAGACTACACCAGAGACTACACCAGAGACCAGAGACTACACCAGAGACCAGAGACTACACCAGAGACCAGAGACTACACCAGAGACCAGAGACTACACCAGAGACTACACCAGAGACTACACCAGAGACTACACCAGAGACTACACCAGAGACTACACCAGAGACTACACCAGAGACTACACCAGAGACTACACCAGAGACTACACCAGAGACTACACCAGAGACCAGAGACTACACCAGAGACTACACCAGAGACTACACCAGAGACTACACCAGAGACCAGAGACTACACCAGAGAACAGAGACTACACCAGAGACTACACCAGAGACTACACCAGAGACCAGAGACTACACCAGAGACTACACCAGAGACTACACCAGAGACCAGAGACTACACCAGAGACCAGAGACTACACCAGAGACTACACCAGAGACTACACCAGAGACTACACCAGAGACTACACCAGAGACCAGAGACTACACCAGAGACCAGAGACTACACCAGAGACTACACCAGAGACTACACCAGAGACTACACCAGAGACCAGAGACTACACCAGAGACTACACCAGAGACTACACCAGAGACTACACCAGAGACCAGAGACTACACCAGAGACTACACCAGAGACTACACCAGAGACTACACCAGAGACTACACCAGAGACTACACCAGAGACCAGAGACTACACCAGAGACCAGAGACTACACCAGAGACTACACCAGAGACTACACCAGAGACTACACCAGAGACTACACCAGAGACTACACCAGAGACCAGAGACTACACCAGAGACTACACCAGAGACCAGAGACTACACCAGAGACTACACCAGAGACCAGAGACTACACCAGAGACTACACCAGAGACCAGAGACTACACCAGAGACCAGAGACTACACCAGAGACCAGAGACTACACCAGAGACCAGAGACTACACCAGAGACTACACCAGAGACCAGAGACTACACCAGAGACCAGAGACTACACCAGAGACTACACCAGAGACTACACCAGAGACTACACCAGAGACTACACCAGAGACTACACCAGAGACCAGAGACTACACCAGAGACTACACCAGAGACTACACCAGAGACCAGAGACTACACCAGAGACTACACCAGAGACTACACCAGAGACCAGAGACTACACCAGAGACCAGAGACTACACCAGAGACTACACCAGAGACTACACCAGAGACTACACCAGAGACTACACCAGAGACCAGAGACTACACCAGAGACTACACCAGAGACTACACCAGAGACCAGAGACTACACCAGAGACCAGAGACTACACCAGAGACTACACCAGAGACTACACCAGAGACTACACCAGAGACTACACCAGAGACTACACCAGAGACCAGAGACTACACCAGAGACTACACCAGGGAACAGAGACAGGCTCAGAGAGCGGAGACAGGAAGGGGTTAAGGGGCACCAGTCTGGCGTGCACAGCACACATACTCAAATACTAAGACAGACGGTGAGACTGGCAGAGAGACTAGAGGACAGACAGAAAGCTGAGCAAGGCAGCCAGGGTCAAAGATTCTAGAGTGTTCTGTTCTAGAATCTTTGGGCAAGGACGAGGGTGACATTAAGGCCTGCTGCATACCGTGCGTTCTGTTCTAGAATCTTTGGGCAAGGACGAGGGTGACATTAAGGCCTGCATACCGTGTGCCACACTCACACACTGTGACTAGGGATCCACCGATACCACTTTTTTGAAAACCGATACAAGTACGAGTACATTAATGTGTGCACTTGCCGATACCGAGTACCGATACTGATACCTTTTACCACCAAAATACATAAATGCATGGCCTTGTTTTTTTTCCACCTGTGATATTTTTATTGTCCATTTCCATGTAGATTTAAATGTTAGCAAATGTATGAGGTGGCACTTTTTCCATGCTGCTTTCAAGTGCATAGAACGTGACAAGATTTTGCATTGTTTCGTGTAATAGCAGTATCGTTCCTGGTATCGGCAAGTGCTTGACGAGTACGAGTTTGAGCATAATGAGCAGTATCGGGTGCCGATACCGATACCAGTATCGGTGCATCCCTAACTGAGACAGAAGAAAACACAGTCATGGACACAGGCAAAGAGGCCAGCAGCAACAGCATCAGACTGGCAGACAGGTACGGGCCGAAGCTGAGTGACAGAGACAGAAATGACAACAGACAGGCTACGAGACAGAGACAGACTCAGATGGAGAAGATAAGACAGGCTCTGTGGTAAAGGGATGGAGGGTATTGCTGCTGGGGCATTTGGTAGGAAAAGAATAATTTCAACTGGGGTCAGAGTTTTCTGCAAAACACAAAAAGACTTTGTCAGAGTTTTTAATACTGTGTGAGTCTCTAATGTGGTCACTCTAAATTCCTTTGACCGCCTTTATACCATGAAGAATCTTAGAACTCCCCTTCTTTACAACACATACGGTAGGTACAGAAGTAGCATCATACTGATCATAGCAGTGAACATTGCATATCTCATTATCACCCCTGTCTGTGTTATTATAGTAAACTGGCAATGAAAATGAGCAACTTGCTGAATCTAGCAAAATAAGTTTGTTAGGGGGGCGCTGTGGCGCAGCACACTAGGCCCCCCACATTTGGGTTTGCATGCCCACGGGGACCCCGGTTCGAGTCCCGACGGGGTCATTTCCTGATCCCACCCCGTCTCTCTGTCCCACTCGCTTCCTGTCACCATCTCAGACGGTCCTATCAAATAAAGGCATAAAAGCCCAAAAAAATATATTTTAAAAAATAAATAATAATAAGTCTGTTAGTACACTGGGCCTGCACTAATATCAGAGACTGAGAAAGTAATCAGAAATCAGCAAGTAAAAGTTCTCTGTTATACAGCACAAATCTCTTGCTGACCACTCAGTGAACCAGCTGATCCTAATTAGTGCAATTACTCCTCAGCCGAGTAGATGGGCAAAGATACTGTATAGTGGCATCACCATCTGTTGCACCACGAGTAGAGGCAGAGATAGAGGGCATTTACTCAAGCTGTCTAGAACGCTAAATAGGGACTGCTGTTTACCCATTCACTACCTCTATTGCAGTGTGTCCTAATGCCCTACATAATGAGCTGTGTGTGTTGTGGACAAAGTGAGCATTTTGGGACACAGCCTACAGTAGGCGTGTGGTGTGTGCCGTTCTACTATGCCGACACGTTTGCCGTTTCTGTACACTAAATGAGCATCCCATGGGTTGAGGTCAAGTGCCACACCAGTTTGCTATGTTTTTCTGAATAAATTGAACAAAATTTGTAGCAGCAGCATAGTGCAACATTGAGCAACAAGCTTTTGGGGAGGTTTGCTGGTCCCGTTTGGTAAGCATGTTTGACAAAAATATCCAAGCAGCAGGGAATTTTCCTCCGAGCTGCCGCAGGTTGTCAACTTGTGTTACACAGCAGAATAAAATGTGCTGCTTGCTGGGTTTTCAAGCGCCTTGATCTTGGCCATGCTGTCTGGCTGCATCCTACTGTGAAGTTGAGACAGGACTGTGGAGGCGAGGCGAGGTGAGGCTGGCTGTCTAGAGAGCTAAATCCGACCTTTACACCCATTCACAACATAGCACAGTCTGGCATGCCCAAAGAGGTAGAAGGGGTAGGAAGGTTTACAATACAGACGTCATCAGAGCGTAGTATGGAATGATGGTGAGGGGGGTCCAAATTTCTTCTTCTACGGTCAAATTGGAAGCATGGTAAAGTGCAATGCCACCACCGCCAGGGTTGGAGTGTGGAACAGGTCAAACATGGGTTCTCAATATTTGTTTTCTCCAGGCTGCGTGACCCTCGCTATGGACAATTCAACCTCTGATTGTTGGAAACCGCTGTCTGTCAAAAAATTACCTCACGTGGTTGGCTGCCTGCTTGTTGTCCAATCTATGTTCTTCATGCCCTATGTAGTGAGCTATGTGGTGAAAAAAATGAAGTGAAAGTGAAAGCGAAAGCCCATTGGGAAACTCCAACTCCCATTGTCATTGTGACACAGCACTCCACAGCACACAAGTGAACACTGCACACTGCACACAACAAAATTGCATTTATGCCTCACCTGTGCAAGGGGGCAGCCCTCAGTGGCGCCCCATGGGGAGCAGTGCGGTGGGACGGTACCATGCTCAGGGTACCTCAGTCATAGAGGAGGATGGGGGAGAGCACTGGTTAATTACTCCCCCCACCAACCTGGCGGGTCGGGAGTCGAACCGGCAACCTCTGGGATGCAAGTCTGACGCCCTAACCGCTCACCCATGAAGTGAACAATTTGGACACAGCCTAATTGGTCTGCCATGTGTGTACACTACTGTACTGTAGATGAGCGGCCATGGGTTGTTAAGGTCAAGTTCGCTACATTTTACTACAATATTGTTGAAAATATTGTTCGGCCACAATATAGCGCAAGGAATGTTTTCTACCGTTTGTTACATACTTGACCAAGCATCCAAAGGTACTTGACCAAGCATCCAAAAAAGGCAATAAAAACAAAAACAAAAATGGAACAATGACTTCTAAATTCAGAAATAAAAGAAATACAAAACATGCAGGTAAAAAAGAGTGGCTATGAGAGAGACATGACTACAGAGTCGAGACTGAGGAAGAGAGAGGCGGCCCCAATATACAGTAGCTCTGGAGGACAACAGGCCTAATTCTAAAATTGGCAATAAAAATGAAAGAAATACAAAAACACGCAGGTAAAGAAGAGTGTCTATGACAGAGGCATGACAAGCGAGATGAGGCATGTCTAGCGAGATGTGGCATGACTAGCGAGATGAGGCATGACTAGCGAGATGAGGCATGACTAGCGAGATGTGGCATGACTAGCGAGATGTGGCATGACTAGCGAGATGAGGCATGACTAGCGAGATGAGGCATGACTAGCGAGATGTGGCATGACTAGCGAGATGTGGCATGTCTAGCGAGATGAGGCTGCGGTCCCAATATAGCTGTGGAGGACAGCAGGTCAGCTAAGGAAGAGGGTCTATGAGAGACGGTAGGGACACATAGGAGGCGAAGCGAGCGAAGCAAAGAGAGGCAAATTCCAACCTACATCAGGTCGTCGCAGCGAATCAAATGAAATGGAACAGTTATGTTGTTGATTTGATTGGGCCGCGGCAGGCGAATTCGCTCCGTCCTCATTTGCATAACATTAAACTTTCTCTAATAATTTTGCTTCGCTTCGCTCCTGTTCGCTTACTTTCGCTTGCCTTCGCCTGCCTTCGCCTCTCTCATAGGAATGAATGGCAAAGTTCGCAAATTCGCGTGTATGTGTCCCTACCGAGAGGCAAGACTAGAGAGATGGTCCTAATACAACTCTGGAGGACAACAGGTCAGATTCTAAAATTGGCAATAAAAATGAAAGAAATACAAAAACACGCAGGTAAAGAAGAGTGTCTATGACAGAGGCATGACTAGCGAGATGTGGCTGCGGTCCCAATATAGCTGTGGAGGACAACAGGTCAGGTCACAGGAGTCTGGAGCATCTGTCAGGTGCTGAGGAGGAGCACCACAAATGAATGTCTTCTGTATCGGGGAGGTCAGAGGGGGAGTGTGTGTGTGTGTGTGTGTGTGTGTGTGTGTGTGTGTGTGTGTGTGTGTGTGTGTGTGTGTGTGTGTGTGTGTGTGTGTGTGTGTGTGTGTGTGTGTGTGTGTGTGTGTGTGTGTGTGTGTGTGTGTGTGTCTGTGTGTGTGTGTGTGTGTGTGGGTCTGTGTGTGTCTGTGTGTGTTGACAAAAAATATGTAGTTACTGCACTTTGAAGGGCCGAATAGCCTTATTGTGAAAACGACACATACAGTACCCAATGTACCGTAGAGCAAGCAAGTCACTGCTAGGACAGAGATGGACGCCCATCATCAACTGGTGATAGCCTACACCAGGCGTCACCAACGTGGTGCCCGCGGGCGCCAGGTAGCCCTCCAGGAGCTTCTGATGTGCCCACCAAGGATGTTAGTAAACAGTGACGACTACAAGACTTAAGTCACAGTTTATGTTTCTCTTAATTTAAATACGAAATTATGTCATTATAACCTATAAGCAAATTATCATTCAATCATAGTGTGATCTGGTTATGATGTCAAGACATCAGTAGAGGATTTTGAACAAACAAGTAGCCCTCGGGTAGCTCTCAGTAGCTCTCGAGTAGCCCTTGGTAGCCCTTGGTAGCCCTCAGACCCAGAAAGGTTGGGGACCCCTGGCCTACACACCAACATCAACCAGGAAATACTCTTACGTTTAACTCTGTGGACGCAGTAGGCAAAGTGCCAATAGGAAATGCCCTACATGTGCACAATGTCAACATGTCAGTCAGGCATTACCCTAACAAGGAAATGAAATGATCAGTTTCTTCCCTGTTTTCTGAACACAGCCAGAGTAAAATGCTGGTACTGTAGCATTATGCAAAACTCCCAAACCTTCAACTCCAACCCAACCCCATCACAAAATATACCATGTATACTACACAGAGCTACACTACTGACATTTCAGTGGGATAGTGAGAGTTTTTGCTCTTCGTGACAATACATTTCCAATTCTTTTCTAACTACACATTAAAACTCTCTCTAGACATGGAGAGAGAGAGAGAGAGACAGAGAGAGAGAGACAGAGAGAGAGAGAGAGAGAGAGAGAGAGAGAGAGAGAGAGAAAGAACAATGAAAAACCTAAAGCCACTTTGTAAGACTTCAGTCTCTGATTCATGTCTCACTACTGCTCTACAATCAGATTACATTGGACGTTAATCAAACACATTAAGTCCCTTATTCTGGCACCGGTCGTACATGAAAGCCCTTCTACT
>NC_085860.1:50869935-50882435 GCF_034702125.1 Engraulis encrasicolus | reverse complement strand
CCTCTTGAATGAATGAATGAATGAATGAATGAATGAATGAATCAATCAATCAATCAATCAATCAATCAATCAATCAATGAATAAACATCCATCCATACATACATACATACATACATACATACAGTACACATACTAAGGGTCGACCGATATATCGGGCCGATATTTGCGTTTTTTAAGTGTATCGGTATCACTGTACATACATACATAATACATATACATAGATACACAATAAACAGAATGAACGAAACCAAATCCCACAACCAATCCACTTGGATGCCTGCAACCCATAACCCATAACCCATAACCCAATCCACTTGTCTGCAACCCATAACCCATAACCCATAACCCAATGCCTGCAACCCATAACCCATAACCCAATGCCTGCGACCCATAACCAATAACCCATAACCCAATACCTGCAACCCATAACCCATAACCCAATGCCTGCGACCCATAACCCATAACCCAATGCCTGCGACCCATAACCCATAACCCATAACCCAATGCCTGTGACCCATAACCCAATGCCTGCGACCCATAATAACCCAGCGTGGACCTCCGGGGAGGCCTGTGGCTGAACTTTGGAGACGACGTGCAGCTGAACTTGTGAACTTGGGGCTGTGAATGCCGCTGGCAGGCAGGCAGGCGATGCAGCAGACGCAGGCAGCAGTGAAAGTTAATGACATTGTTGAGGACAAGCCCCCGTTGGCACCCAGCCTCCTGCCCGACCAGACGAGACCGAGACAGAGACTGAGACTGGCTGGATGACTGACACACACAACACACACAGACCGGGGGAAATGGGAGGAGACGGGAGAGACGCCGCCACTGGCCCGCATCTGGCACCGGGCTGGACAAGAGTCAGCCTCGTCAGTCTAGTTTTGGCAGGAATCTCAGTGCCAAATGGGGGCTTATGCTCATTATTGTAGACGAAGGCTCTGTACTGCGCCTGGCAAGGAGAGGAGAGGAAAGAAGGGAAGGGAAGCTGATCTGGGTCACATTTGGTACCGAACTCTAATGCCTCTATTACACTGCTGGTTTTCTGGTAGGCCTACAACTCGACACAGCGTGTCTCAGCCGCCACTTTTTGCTTCACGATTGAGCTGTGTCGTGCCTATTTGAAAAGCAAAAAGTGGTGGTCGAGTCGCGCTGTGTCCAGCTGTAGGCTTACCAGAAAACCAGCAGTGGAAAAGAAGCATAACTGGAGTCGAATGAGGACAGGAGGAGTCAGTGTGGGGGCATCGTGGCTCAGTGGGCTGAAGCACTGTGCCATTAGCCAGGCCGTGCCCTCCTAGTGACGCAACGCCTTCAGCGTTGCTGCTGCTAGTCAGGTCAAGAGCAATGCAAGTACTTTCTGAGCTTCCGAAAAATCCGGAACTCCTCCCACTTAGTCAGGAAGCAAACAAGCATTATCAAACCAAGGGAGGGGGGTCAACCATGCCGTTTGGGAAGTGTTACTTGTTACAGTAGGCACTTGGTCAGACCAAGTCTCTAAGAGATTTGAAAATCGATGATAATCAGGCTACTGTGCCAATACACCAGGTTCGATTCATTTCCTGAACCTTCCCCATGTCTGTCCCCACTCATTTCCTTTCATCATCCATCTTCAACTGTCTTTTCTCAACAAGGGCTTAAAAGCCCAGAAATAAATACAGGGGGAATTCAGGTACAATGGGCCACTTTTTTGCTTATACTGTAAGCGAATGGCCCAACTTACCTGAAATCACCTTATAAAAGAAGGAGTCAGTGCTGGGAAGTAGACCTTAAGTACCCAGCATGTCCTCGGCATGCACCCCTGCCATCTTCATTCACCCCCTAAGCTGGCACCGTAATCCCCCTGGCAGCAATAACAGGCACACCTTAAAAAATGTAGAGTTAACTCAACGCAAAGTCAATGTAACACCCTCTACAGTGTAAAATTTCAAAGATCCATGCACAGCTTCTAGGTGCTGGTAAACGCAGGAGTGTTCAATACTTAAAAAGAATAAAGTTTAACGCACACTTGTTTGACTTTATGCTCCTTTATTCAGAGCGAACAACGCATTTCACCTCTGTGCGTCATCAGGTTTGCTCAGGCATTATGCATTATATTATTAGGCATTATTATGCCTCTAGAGCAGGGCTATTCAAATGGCGGCCCTGGGGCCAGATGCGGCCCTTGGACAGCAAGGTTCTGGCCCCCCACAAGCCCCTTGAAATACAGAATCGTTTTGTAGAATTTAGAGACAAAAGTATGGGTTCTGTATCGAGCTGAAACGGCACGGGATGTTAAAATCCAGGAAATTGCATCTAAGAAATGCAAAACTTTCTGGGGAGGACCCTCAGACCCCCCCATTTCAATGAAGTCTCCCATATTTTTTTCATTGACAGTCCGCAACCATAATACATACGTATAGTTCGGCCCCTTTACTGGGAGGAATTTGAAAAACTGGCCCTCGTTGACATTTAATTGAATACCCCTGCTCTAGAGTGTATTTGGTCCAAGAGTACTCTCTAAGTGTTGACTTAACACTGCTTAGTTTTACTGTGCAGTACAGGCGGGGGGTAAAGAATGGGAGGAGAAGGCATCTGGGTCCGTGATCAAAGCAAAAAAGCAAGTCCAACAGGCGGACAAAGATGCATCCAGTGGTGGCTAAGACCATGCTTTGGACGATTTAAAGAATACATTTCAGATGGACAGACAGACGAACAGACATACCCTCTTATAAGGATGCTAGGACGCATCTAAAAATGGAATCGGTCGGCATTGGGAATGAATGAGAGCCAAATGTGTCGCTGCTGTGGCCCTTGCATGCTCCTCGTGTGTCTCCATCTAACTGCTGAGGTAATTGCCCAGACAGCAATGGTGGGCAGGCAGGCAGGCATGCGAAGAGAAGTGAGGAAGCCTATTAGCCCTGTGTCTGTCTGGGTCCGGGATCACTCTGAGTGAGCGGAACAGAGTCAGTCAACACCGGGGATGGGATCCCATACAGGTCTGGATGAAGATGGTCTGGGGCCCCTAGGCTACAGATTGTTGCATTTTATAAATATAGGTTGAGAAAGAATGCTCTCAAAATATTTGAATTCACACATACAGTAGGAGATAGGACCTCTGAACAGTCATTTTCAATAATAAAATGCAAAAGTACAAAATGGTGGATATACCGTTTTGCAAATAAACTCTTCAATTGCACACACAGGGCAGACAGGTGCAACAGGGAGTGACAACAAGACACACTGCTGCTACTGCTGGAGTGCATCTGGTTCCAAACTCACCCTGGACTTGGACACAGCCAGGCAGTTGTGTCCCCCAGCATGCCTCTCCTCCTCCATAACCCTTTATGTATCTTCATCCATCCCCTCATAATTTCCCAGACAGGCAAAGGAAGTGAGACGAAGGAAGAGGAATCTGGCCTGCAGTTGTTGCCAAGATTTCACCAGAATTGGCCACTGTAAACGATGCCCCAGCCCCATGTATCCTCCTATTATGCCCTTTGTGTGCCCCTTGTGTGCCTTCATCCACCCATGTGTTGCCAGCAGCAATCACCCAGGCGGGCGGGCAAGAGCAGGGCAGGCAGGCAGGCAGGCAGGCAGGCAGGCAAAGGAAGAGAGAAGAAGGCACTAAAGCGCTACCATAATCACCTAGATGACAAGGGCGGGCAGGCAGGCAGGCAAAGGAAGTGAGTAGAATGGCACATGAATCTGCCATTCACCTGGGACCAAAGTGGAACAGAGTCAGTGGACACGACAGTAGGAGTGATGTCCCTACTGTCCCTGGTGTGCCCCGTATACTGTATGGCCCCTCGTGTGTCTTCATCATCCATCCATGAGCTGCCACTGTTATCACTCTGACAGCCATAAAGGCTTATAAATCTGTCCTGCACCTGGGACTGCAATCACACCCAGGGCCAGATTAATGCACAGGCTAGATATGGCTGCAGCCTAGGGGCCCCTACTGCCAGGGGGCCCCTGATTGGTAAAAAGGGAAACATTGTAGAATTATGACATGATGCAATATGGAAAAAAACATCTTTCATTTGAGTAGAAATGTTATCTTTAATTCCTAGCAAGTAATTATGACACTCTCTGTGAGAATTTGTCGTGGAATTTGCAAGAAATTTGCTCTCTGGGGGGCCCCACAGCAACCTATAGCCATCTTATTCCAGCCCTGATCACACCAAAGCAGAACAGCGTGAGTTGGCCCTGGGAGTGACGGCCCGTGTGTCCCCAGATGGCCTTTATGTGTCTTCAACCACCCCTACATGTAAATCGCTACTATAATCACCCAGATGACAATGGCAGGCAGACAGGCATGTGAAAGGAGTATGAAAGGTCTCCCTGGCTGAGGCAGCAAGACTAAGCACATCTCTAGAGGCAGCAGCAAGACTAGTCACATCTCTAGAGGCAGCAAGACCAAGCACATATCCAGAGGCAGCAAGACCACTAAGCACATCTCTAGAGGCAGCAAGACTACTGAGCACATCTCTTGCAGCCTTCAAGAAGCAAGTAAAGACTCTCCTCCTTCGTGTCTATCTACAACACTAATGCTTGAGCTGACCTAGCCTCAGGCCAGACTCTTGACATGATGTGTATGTGTGTGTGTGTGTGTGTGTGTGTCCACTCCACTTGACTTTAAAAGAACAAGTCCGACAGGCGGACAACAGATGCGTCCGTCTATGCCCGTTCTGAACCTTTTTTGCCCAAACGCCCCCTTGGCCTCCTCATAACCTGTCAAGGCAATTTATCAATAAGCCTACCATGTACTGTATAAGCCTGGATTTGAAAAAGTACCATAGGATTTCAACAGTGTTGGGCAATTGACTGAAAAACTGTAATGCATTGCTGATTACATGTTACTGTCTTTTCAAAATAATCCCTTACACTACATTTAGCAATGTGGGGACCTAAGGCGAATTTAGCTTAGGGGGGCCATCGGTCCATCCCATATCACATTTTTTTTAACATAAAATCTCTATTTTTGTTAGGCTATTTTTTTTTTTTAATCACGATTTTTTATTTAAAAAAAATAAATAATTACAAACATAAAAAACAGGCAAACATTACAATGAATTACAATGAAACATTTCAATGAATAGGCTATTTGCAATTTTGCATAGGCCTACATTAAATAAACTAAAATGTGAAATTCTCTTTTCACTTTAATATGAGAGCAGTGATGTCCCCCCCTCACTGAAGTGTTATTTCATGTGTGTGCATGATGCTGTCACCTATTTGAAGTGACGTTGATGTTGGATTTCATGGAATACTTTTAAATGCCGCTTTGGGAAGAAAACAGAGTAGGCGACAGGTGAACTGTATTTCTGTCAAAACAGTGGTTTGCAGGCGTTTGCGTTTTCACGTGGATATTGTCTTCGTGGGCCGTAACAGACAAACCGTAAGTTCCATAAACTAATCAATGAGACATTGGCTACGTGTACATTATGTTTTTAAGTCCGATTTAATAAATGCGATTTAAATAGATCGGATTAAGAGTTATTTTGCAATGTGTATACATGGCACTTTCACTTAAATGCGATTAAACGTCTGGGGAAAATAAAGCATTGCGATTGGACTGAGGACGCACGTGCTGAGCGAGCCAAATAAGGCACGGGGGCGTGGTTCAATGCCACCGAGATGCAGGTCATCTTCCCCACGAAAATCGTTGCCTCAGGCGGACTGAAATCACAACATTTCCCCCTTTCTCCCTGGATCATTTACAATGCTACATTGGCTACCCTGTTAGCATAGAAAAACGAGTGGTCAAATGGTAATGTGGAGTAACTTTGTTGTGCTTCATTACTTTGTGGGGCACTTTTACATCAATATATGGAAGCCACAACATTTATAGTCGCTTAGGGACTTTAAATTAAGCAAAACTTTCATGTGAAAATCAACAGGAAGTGCCGCCATGTTTTTCTCACTGGCAAAGAGCTTTTGGTTTGCACGCATGAGCTCCAGGCCAAAACTGAGCGACTGCCACCTTGTGGACACAAGAGGGAATCACAAGAGGGAATCACAATTCAGAAACCCATCACGGGAGGGCGGACGGACGGACGGAAGGACGGACGGACGGACGGACGGACGGACACCAAAGCCTCTTATAGAGATGCGTGGGACGCATCTAAAAATGTTTTTCTTCTTCGCATCTGCACTTCTGTTCTGTATATTTCCTGTGCACTTGTATTTGCTAGTGATGTTGCCTATGATCATGTCCTCGTTTGTAAGTCGCTTTGGTTATAAAGCGTCTGCCAAATGCAATGTAATGTAATGTACTGAAAGGATATTTGCATGACACATGGATCTGTGATTGCACCGAAGCAGAACAGAGTCTGTTGGCACGCAGGTCAGTTGGCAAGGCCTCATGTGCCCATTGTGTACACCCTGTCTGCCCCTTTTTATAAAATAATTTTATTTAACCTTTCATTTAACCTTTATGTGTCTTCATCCATCTCTAAGCTGCCATCATAATCATCCAGACGGGCAAATGGAGGGCAGCGAGGAGAAGCGATACAATACGATACGATACGATTAGACTTCGTCAGTTTTCACTGAAATTCAGGACATAACACATACATAACATCACATCACAAGACTATTGCGCAACTGACAAAAACAGAGGACACAGGCCTACATACAGACATACATGCATACATACATTACATACAACCCACATAACCTGAAGATCTTACCAAGTAAGGAAGTCTACCCTGCCCTGCATCTGGGACTGTGATCACTCTGCAGTGGAATGGAGTGAGACGGCAACTGGGGAAGAACGCGGCCGCCCCTAGTTAGTGTTCTCCTTGTGCTGCATGCCCCTTATGTGTCCTCATCCAGCCCTAAGGTGCCAACCCTAATCACCCAGATGACAGAGGAGGGCGGCGAGGCAGGAGGACGGGGAGGCAGGAGGACGGGGAGGCAGGAGGACGGGGAGGCAGGAGGACGGGGAGGCAGGAGGGCGGGAGGGCGGCTGAGCGGCTGAAGGAAGTGTAAGTAAGTAGAGGCGGGCCAAGGCCTCAGGTGCGCAGAGCGAAGACTAATGAGGCGTGACCCACTGCACAATTACACTTCATCACTCCGGGACACAAGGTTGACATTGAATTAAACAGCACGGTGCACACAACGCAGTGCTAGGCTTTTCAAAAAGGTAACTATTGTGAAGGCTGTGATCAAGACACGAAGCAGCTTTGTAAATACAAAACACTTAAGAATCTATGAACCTAAAACTATCTCAGGTATGAGGAGAAGGAGATTATGCATTCCTGACTAAAAAAACACTATTCTGCTTAGTGACTATTAAGTACAACATTTTAAAGGGGAACAACGTCTTTTTTTGTAGGTGGGGGGCTTATTTCTGGAGTAAAACACATCACTCTATACACCCATACTACATTTTCCTCCCTTTTCTCCCATTGTCAATGTAACACAGCACTCCACAGGATACACAATGCTCACTGCACACAACAGTCTTGCATTTATGCCTCACCTGTGCAAGGGAGCAGCACAAAATGGCGCTCATCTCAAGGCGCTGACTACTTGGGTCATTACAATTTTGGTGACAGCAACCTTGCAAAAGGGGCTCTGCACAAAGTGGACAATGAACCTGCAATGAAAATGCAGACATGTACATAGTTTGCCTCATGTCATCCAACGTGTAAAATTGAGGGGTGTATTAGATGCATGTTCAAGACAAATTTCCTCCGGGACCATTAAAAAGAATCTTAAATCTTGAATCTAGATTTGCAGTAATGTCCACCCCCTAACTCTACAGGGGTGTCAGCTGAGCAGTCACTAATGTTATCTTTGGCCTCTTCTTGCTTTTGAAATTAAATCACCCTGATGCACTGACAACTGCTCTGCTCTGCTCTGCTGTGCTGTGCTGAGTTTGCTTAGTTAGCACGGAGTAAAGTCTCACTAACACTACGTGCACGCAGGCAAGCACGCACGCACGCACGCACGCATGCGCACACACACACACACACACACACACACACACACACACACACACACACACACACACGCACACACACACACACAGAGACACGCACACACACACACACACACGCACGCACGCACACTGCTACTGCTAGCTGAGTTTGCTTTAGTTTAGCATGGAGCAAAGTCTCTGTCTCCTCTCCAGAATAAATAAGGACGCTGCATCATCTGCATGTCCTGTTTGTCTGAAGACACACACACACACACACACACACACACGCATGTGCAGCCTTCATGTAGCCTTTCAGACTACAGTACAGTAGTGCCGCATGCAGAGACTGAATCAGCACAATCATGACAGAGAGGAGGGTCTCCACTCACCTAAACACACATGCCCGCACACACACATGCACACACGCACGCAAATTGAATTGCGGGACAGGGCGGATTTTGACATTCCAGTTTCCAACTCTATAAAAAAAGAAGCAGAAAGACTTAAAAATAATAAAAAATAGGATGCAAAATAGTCAAATGTTCTATCAAACAGCTTCCTTGGCGGAGGTCTGCACTCTCTGAGTGCATTTCTAGTTGGTATTGTGGGAATTGTAGTTGGTAATGTGTCCCTTGTGGGCCTCGAGCCTGTAATGAAGTTTATTTATAAACAAAATTAGCAACACACTATGGGCCCTGCACTTTGCAGTGGCAATGTACTTAGGCAATTAGACTGGCTAATATACTAAATGAAGAATACTCTGAAGATGGGAAATCAATGAAAAAGTCTATCAATTATGTGCATCAATGGTCTGAACGAGGACAATTTGGCAGGTACATCCCGAAGCCAGAGTGTCTTCAAGTACGGTACAGTATATATATGGTATGTAAGAATGTCTTTAAGTATGGTACAGTATATATATGGTATGTAAGAATGTCTTTAAGTATGGTACAGTATATATATGGTATGTAAGAATGTCTTCAAGTACGGTACGGTATATATATGGTATGTAAGACTGTCTTCAAGTACGGTACAGTATATATATGGTATGTAAGACTGTCTTCAAGTACGGTACGGTATATATATGGTATGTAAGACTGTCTTCAAGTACGGTACGGTATTATGGTATGTAAGACTGTCTTCAAGTTTATAGTACGGTATGTAAGTTATGCAGCACGCTCTGCACTTCCCACCAGTGTAGCGGTAATAACTCATTAGTTGATACAGGTATGTAAGTCATGCAGTCACAGTGTCCCTTATTGGGCTTAGTGTGCATACAGGATGTTATTGCCGATCCGCCTATGCCCTGCCTTGAGGAGGGAAACTGTCTACAAGGTGAGTTACAGTCACAGAGAAAACATAAAGCACAACATAAAATACAAATATTTCTAGCGGTGAAGGGTTAGGTTGAGAGTCAGGGTCAGGGGTGAAAATGATCATTGATATGTGTAGATGCATCAATAATCCCATGGCCAACGATCGAATCGTATCGTGGGGCATTCTTAAGTATCAAAATCGATATCAAATTGTATCGTCATGGAAGCTCTGACTAACACCCCAAGTCAAGGTCAGGATGAGAGTAGAGCAACAGATACTGCTGGATAGTACAAACTCATTGAATATGAAACAATTTGCAGACATTTACCTCACCCAAAACATGTGCCAGGGCACACATAGGCGGGACTGTAAAAGAGTAGGAGGAAAAGAGTAGGAGGAAAAGAGTAGGAGGAACATTTTGTTTAATAAGGCCATGCTGAAGGCAGTATGGAATGTTCTCTTCTGCCTAACAGTGGAAGTTACTGTATATTATTGATAAAGTGTGCTAAGTTATGAAGTATGTATCTCTGGCAGTGCATAATGTATCTTTTCTTCTCACCTCCCCTCCAGGCCTTTAGTTTTCATTTCTTTTCATCTTCTCTCCTTTCGGAAAAAAGTCTCAGTCATTTTTTTTTGCACCACTTAGGCCTGCTATTCCCCTTTGAATTATGTTGGTGTTGCAGTAATGTGCTTCTTCCCCAATATTAGATGTCTGAGGAAACATTGTCGTCTTCCATATTTCAGTGTGAAAGCCTGAATGAAGGGAAAGTCTTATATTATTGAGATCGATGAAACAACGAACGGTCTGGGTAACTATGAGAGAGAGTGGGAGAAAGAGAGTGAAAGAGAGCAACTGAGAGAGAGAGAGAGAAAGAGAGATAAGAGCGGAAGAGTGAGAGACACACAGAGTAAGACAGAGACAGCAGTGAGCGTATGACTAAGTGAAGGGAATTCAAAATCATTGTGAGAGGAAAAAGATATATACAAAACAGATAGAGTATAGAGAGTGCTGATAAAAAGATGAAAAAAGAGAGAAAAAAAAGAACAGGAACATTCTCCAAGCACTATCCAGGGAATGAGTCATGGCATGATGAAGCTGGTGGTGGTGGTGGAGGAGTGTGTGTGTGTGTGTGTGTGTGTGTGTGTGTGTGTGCGCGTGTGTGTGTGTGTGTGTGTGTGTGTGTGTGTGTGTGTGTGTGTGTGTGTGTGTATGTGTGTTAGTGAGCGTGTGTGTGTCCGTGCGTGTGTGTGCATGTGTGTGTGTGTGTGTGTGAGCACATTTGTGTGTGTGCGCGTGCGTGTGTATGTGTGATTCGATCAGTGCCGATGGCCCGGTATGCAAATTAGTCATGAAACTCGCGAAAAGCCATTTACATTTCCATCACCGCCGGCTACTGGGGGAGTGTGTGTGTGTGTGTGCGTCTGTGTGTGTATGTGTGTGTGTATGCGTGTGCGTGTGTGTGTGTGTGTGTGTGTGTGTGTGTGTGTGTGTGTGTGTGTGTGTGTGTGTGTGTGTGTGTGTGTGTGTGTGTGTGTGTGTGTGTCAGTAGGGAGTGTAGCGAGAGAATAAATGGCCTCTGACCAGAACCTGCAGATAAAGAGCCTTCAGTGTCGGACCGCCACACACGATACACGAATAATGCACACACACACACACACACACACGGACAAGATACACACACACGCTGACAAGACACACACGCACGGACAAGATACACACGTTGACAAGATACACACACACAGACAAGATACACATTCACTATGACAAGATACACACACACGGACAAGATACATCTGGCCAGGATTGAGTCAGAGAAGGAAATATGAAGATTGCAAGTAAAAGCTGAGCTATGTTTCTTCTACAACACAGCACTTTAATTAAAAAAGGTTGCTTTTTTGTATTATTCACAGTGTATCTATTCCCCGAGTCGGTCAGGTTAGATGGTCTTCAGCTGAACACACTTGCAGTAGGCTACAGTGGTGAGAAGGCTCTGACTTCATCCATGTGGTTCTGAATGCAGTGGGCAGCAAGAGAGGTGACTACATGTGATCTACAACATCAGTACATAATATCCAGGGCCATACATTTTTCATCACCAGCCAAAATGGCTAATGGCTAATATTACACACACTCACTAATGAGTGAAAGTGGCGAGTAAGCTCTCTTTTCTACCAGGCAAAAGGAAATTTTAGCAGCATTTGGGCGGTTGGCTGGTGTTAATTTAGAGCCCTGATAATATCATATTGAGTTATCTGGGCTCCTGGAGATGCAATACCTGGGTCAAAGATACTAAACAGGGACAAAAAGAAAAGAGATAATGGATTGTTTCCACAGGTCACAGATACAGTCGATAACATAGAGTAAACACAGTGATGTACTCAATATGACATATGATGTGTTGACATCATGATATATCCCCCCAGGATGTCAGTTCATAAAAGTGAATATTGTGAAGCATCCTGGATATAAAATGTAAAACTCCTTTAGTGCAGCCAGTGTTAAATAACTTCTTCAAGGGGTTGTGTATTTTAAGATGTAACGCCTCGTGTACGATACTTTTCTTTTTTTTCATGACCAAAATAAAAAGGTTGAAGATGAAGTTCAGGGTGGTGACTGACTAGAGATGAATACCCGGTAGTACCAGACTATACTGTACTGCAGTGGTTCTTAACCTGGGGTGCGGGCACCCCCTGGGGGAGCGCCAGAGATTTCAGGGGGTGCGCGGAATTTAGTTTGTGTTGAGGTTGTGACCAAAATTCCTCTTCCAAACATTATAATTCATGCCAAATCAAGACAAAATGAAAACATGTTTTGGTTCCCATGTCAAGTCATTAAAGTATTGATTAATGTCTAAAGCAAGAATCATTTTTTAGTGCGTATACACCTGCAAAAGTTTGGGTTGGGGGTGCCCAGCTTCTCTTGGGGTGCGTCAAGAAAAAAAAATAAGACCCACTGCTGTACTGTATGTGGAGCTGAGACTATGCAAGAAGGGATATTAGGCTACGTACAGTATAGTGTACTGTATACAGATCTTAACTTCAACCTACGCCCAATACAACCTGGCTGACAGCCACTGTGTTACTGTAAAATTATGCATATTAATAAGATTTTCTTAAAATTGTGCCTGAACAGCAGTAATTATACAGCGCAGTGCAGTGCAGTGCACCTCCCCGCTGAAGACAGCTGCTCACGGGGCAGGAAGTAATTAGCAGAAGTTTAAATTCCTTATAGTTAAGACTTCTTCGAATCCCTCAAATAGGTTCAAGCAGATCTGTTGGG
>NC_085860.1:50852435-50859935 GCF_034702125.1 Engraulis encrasicolus | reverse complement strand
AGTGGAGGACGGGAGTGTGCATATTGGAATGCACCCTTTCTGTCTCCCAGTTTTTTTCTCACTTTCTAAACCTGAGACTGGGGCTGGTCCACTGTCAGCAGTAGCAGTAGCAGCAGCAGTAGCAGCAGTAGCAGCAGGCATCCCAACATCATAAGAAGTACATCACACGTCTGTCTTCGCTGCTTGACCTCTGAGTTTTTTTCTCACTTTCTGAACCTTGGACTGGAACTGTCCACTGTCAGTAGCAGCAGCAGCAGCAGCATCCATGCAAACATCATATGAAGCACATCAGACGTCTGTCTTTGCTGCTTGACAGTGATGGCCTGCTGCTTTGTTGTGCTGCTCTGCTTGACTGACAAGGCGTCATGGAGAGAGAGAGCTGAGGAACTGTGACAGAGACAGAGACAGACGCAGTCAGAATCCGTCAGGGTCAGAGTCCATCAGTCAGGCAAGGCAACTGTCAAGGCCCAAGGGGAAGGCACCACAGGAGGAGCTCAGCTCAGCAAGGACATGGAGAGATGGAGAGATGCATCTCCGCTAGCTACAGAGCATTTCTTTCAGTGTTAGGTGCTGTTTCCACGTAGCAGGATATTTATTTTTTATATGTGGATATTTTTTTCTCCTGGTTACATTGGCTTTGGCCTTCCATTTCCACATAGCAGATTTTTAAAAGCCACATATCAAAAATCCTGCTTTAAAAATATCCCAGTTACAGTAGGGGGCTAAAGTGCACCTGTTCCAATGGAGTTTATATTTTTATACCCACTTTGCATTTCCACCTAAACAGGAGAAAAAAATACCCACATATAAAAATATCCTGCTACGTGGAAACAGCACCTTAATTCAACACGTATACAGAGTCATGTTCATTCTACTCCATGAGCGTTGAGTTGACACTGCAAAATCACTGTGTAGCAACTAGACAGTCCATATGAAACAAACCCAGCCCTAAAACACATGCCATGCTATCCACCCTTAAAAATCTCCTGTGAAATATCCTGAGACATTCTCTCAGTTGGAGATCGAACACAATCTCAGTGACAGGAGAGAAAGAAAGGCCCATGCATGCGGAACTCAGAATAATGACATTCTGTACATCTCACAGCAACATGGCGGTTCACAACGCATACCATCTCAAAGTACATGCCATACAATCCATTCATTTCCAGTAAACTCACGACATATTCTGAGCCATTCACTCATTTATAGAACACACCATCAGTGCACAACATGTTCTCAAGTAAAGAGAGAGAGAAGAGAAAGGCGCACAAGGAATGTGATGAAGATACTGTTGCCTAAGTATCTTAGTGGCTAGACGGTCAATAAGAAACACACTCACCATCCCAAAATACATACATACTATCCATTCATTTCTGGTCCACTCACGAAATAGACAAGACGACAGTCAATGGATGTCTCTATCTCTCTCATAAAAGAGAAACAGGAATTCAAAATGAAGATATGAATCTAAGCTAGCATAGAGAGTCCATTAGAAGCACATGACGCACCATCCATCTATTTCCAGTCCACTCACAACATACTCTGCACCGCTATCTCAGTGAGAGAAGACAGAATTAATGCATGCCACTGCCACTCTCTTGGACACGGAGGAGAAAACCCCAAGAGGAGCGCTGAATGAAGCTGTGCATCTGAGCTGAAGGAGCCCAGAGAAGATGCGTCAGCCCCAATATATATTATAGAAAACCCAAAGCACCACAGCACATCCACCACTTCCTCAATGCATGCATCCCAGCTGGAGAATACAGTCATGCCTGAGAGATGACGCTCAGCTGGAGAGCGCCAAAACAACACATTTCCACTTGAAGAAATGCACCATCTCACCACAGCACTCATTGAATATTCGGAGTCACTCTCTCAGTCACAGCAGTAGACACAGCCAATGCATGAGGCCAGTGTCTCATACAGAGAAGAGGCAGCCAATGCAAAAACTAAGGATGGAACTCAGAACTCAGAATTCAGAACCCCAGAGTCCCCAGCTTCGATTCCATCTCCATCTCCAGAGTTGTGATAGAATATTCCGAGCCTGCCTGCTCGGTCACCAAGGAGACACAATCAAAACATTATGGGTTATCATCACATGACATCAAAATAAAAGCATGATTAATTCAGTGCCACTCGTCTCTCATGCTGGTCCTATTGAACATTATTGATAGTTGACTAGTTATGCTTTTTTCTTCTAGGCCTAAAAGCATTGGAAATGAATGAATGTCTTAATGAATGAGATTGTGCAGAGTACTCCTCACACAGCATGTGAAGTACACACACACACACGCGCGCGCGCACACACGCACACAGGCACGGACGCACACACACACACACACACACACACACACACACACACACACACACACACACACACACACACACACACACACACACACACACACACACACACACACACACACACACACACACACACACACACACACACACACACAGCTCCTGACTCAGTTGTAGTAAACAGAGAGAGAGACAACAGATGCTAACTAAAAGATTCACAAAGGCTCTAAACATTACCAGAGCCACTGAAGCACTGTCAGAGAAAACAGACACACAGTGTGCCAGTGCCATGGGTACAGCAAATCTAACAGAAATGTCCTACAATGAATGCTTTCAGCTCAGTAGTAACTAATGTACAACCCACAAATGGCATTTGCACCGACAACAACAAAGCAACAACTATTCAAAAAACCTACTGACGGATACAGTATAGCGCCACACGAACATTGTTTGGAAATCAGCTCAAATAAAAACATTACATTGCATGACTTTACTTGACGAAACATAAAAAAAACCCCAACAAAAACAACAAATAAATACAGTACCCATGCTAAATCAATTAAATGCTGAAGCCAAAATGTCACTTACCTAGAAAAACATGCCATTATCCCAGGCTTCTTGATAATGACAATGGCATTGAGATCACCATAATTAACTAATCAGTCCATCACTACATTAAACACATTTTGGCGCAGTGTGAGAGTGAGAGAGAGAGGTTGTTCATGCCTATGCCAGAGCTGTGACTGAGTGTGTTACTAACTTTATTTGCACACTGCAAATGATTCACTAGATGAGGACTATGACTGGAGGCACTTTACCCTGTACTAGAAATCTGTTATTAAACAGAGAGAGAGAGAGAGCGAGAGAGAGAGAGAGAGAGAGAGAGAGAGAGAGAGAGACAGAGAGAGAGAGAGAGAGAGAGAGAAGAAACGAGAAACACTGCAGCACCGTGTGTGATTCACCACCTCAACACTCTGCTATTGTATTACACACCTTACACACATCTGCAACAGTTTCTTAAGTCCTTACAACAAGTTGCGATAAGATGACGACAGGCTGTGAGCGTAAATGAAACGCACGCGCCATCGCACATGTGTGTGCGCGTGCATATAGTGTGTGTGCATGCGTGCCTGTGTGTGTGTGTGTGTCCGTGTGTGTGTGTGTGTTTGTTTGTGTGTGTGTGTGTGTGTGTGTGTGTGTGTGTGTGTGTGTGCGTGTGTGTGTGTGCGTGTGTGCCTGTTTGTGTGTGTGTGTGTGTGTGTGTGTGTGTGTGTGTGTGTGTGTGTGTGTGTGTGTGTGTGTGTGTGTATGTGTGTATGTGTATGCGCCTGCGTGCGCGCACGTGTGTGTGTGTGCGTGTGTGTGTGCCGGGCGCCTTGCATCTGTCATTTATTCACCGCTGCCTGACCACCTGATCTGACTCTAGACCCCAGTGCCAGTGAGTCACTACTTCCCGTTTGAAACAAAAGCAGTAAAATGACATTTGGAACAGGCACCAGATGCGCAGTGGGAAGGTTTCTTTTCCCTGAACACCTGAAACACATGTAGGCGAATATTGTTATTTTAAAGCAATTTTGTCTCCGTTTCTCACGACAGAGAGGTGGTGAGTAAGGGTCTTGTGGGCCTCTGTGGAGCTGCGTGAGTCACTGCTTTTGAATGCAGTGAGCTTTGGTCGGGAGGTAAGGAGCGAGTCGACTGAAAGATCTGTTGTGAACAGAGGGAAGAGGGTAGAGGGTAGAGGGTGGTGGGTGGAGAGGGAGTTGTCAAAGCAAAAGTGAGGAAGGGAAGGTGGGGCGTTGAGACGGGACGGTCACACCTGGATAGGTGTGCAGAAAAGCCTTACAGAGCATCGGTGGGCTGAAAATGATAAAAGAAGCGCAACACTGCTACATTTACAGTAGGGTCTAGGTTTTAATGTTATAATGTCACAAAAAGATGATGACTGTTTGCCAAAGTGCAGCTTTAAAGTCGGCAAGGCCCGGGGGATTCAGGTGAACATGACACACCTGCAGACACACCGGAAGCTAATGCACACACACACACACACACACACACACACACACACACACACACACACACACACACACACACACACACACACACACACACACACACACACACACACACACGAGAGAGAGAGGGAGAGAGAGAGAGAATGCACACACACACACGCACGCACGCACGCACACACGCATTCACGCACACACACACACAAGATTCAGGAATGCACATCTTTAGGAGGTGATGCAGCGTTGGTGATTGCTGTACTGATGTACTGACTATGCTGATGCGCTCGGAGATAATAACAGAGCTGAGAGGAGAGGAGGCACTCAGTCTCCCGTCTGATGACAGCTGCTGATGATGCTGATGATGACAGCACTCAGAGAGAGAGAGAGGGAGAGAGAGAGAGAGAGAGAGAGAGAGAGAGAGAGAGAGAGAGAGAGAGGGAGAGAGAGAGATACAGAGAGGGAGAGAGAGCGAGAGAGAGAGAGAGGGAGAGAGGGAGAGAGACAGAGAGGGAGAGAGAGAGATACAGAGAGGGAGAGAGAGCGAGAGAGAGAGAGAGAGACAGAGAGAGAGACAGAGAGAGACAGAGAGAGAGAGAGAGAAAGAAAGAAAGAGAGTGTGCGTTGTGCATGCATGCGTGCGTGCGTGCGTGCGTGCATGCATGCGTCTGCACTGCCAGATGGGCACACTGCAGTGGAGCATTATCATGTCTCCTCACTCACCACAGTAAACAGCGGAACACTCATCACACATTCCAAACACTGCAAACACTCAGAAAAAAACAATCCTGAACCTGCTGCAGAATTAAAATCCCACATTTCTCTAAAGTAAACTGCTCTGGACACATATAGGTTTTTTTTTTCTTTTTTTTCAGACATGCACAGGCCGAATTGTTGTGCTGTCTGTACACAAGAAAGGGACAAATCAACCAACCACTCAATACTTAATTACTCAACACTTAATTACTGAATACTTAATTACTCAATACTTAATTCTTATCTTGACTCAAGCTCCAGTGGTGGAACGGTGCACATTATGGGCCTTCTACATTTAGCTGAAAGCTGTGTCAGATTTCCACAGTGGTAGCCCAGTGTAGCTAATAACGGCACACTACTCAGACCCACGAGGAGGAGGAGGCAGAGTTACAGCTTACACCACAGTGCGATCTCCCTCAGACGACCACACAGAGGTAAGCCGTATTCTGCCTTGGGTATTGCACCATGGGGGCTATAGGTTATTCATGAAGTGTTTGGATGGGTGACAGTGGCGCAGAACTTCCGAGTTTGCTCACGAAAGTCATGAGTTGGCTTTTTTTTTTTTTTTTAAAGAAAGAAGAAGGAAGAAGAAGCGTTCGTACCTAAACTAAACTTTTCCCACTGCCCCCCGGCTTGGCGGTGGCCCAGTTCTCTAGATGTGGAGTGGAGGGCAGAGGAGCAGGAAGAGGAGTAGGAGAGGGTCGATGAGGAGTGGAGGAGGAGGAGGAGAAGAGGGACGATGAGGAGCAGGAGGAGAAGAGGGACGATGAGGAGCAGGAGGAGGAGGAGGAGGAGAAGAAGAGGGACGATGAGGGCAGAGGAGCAGGAGGAGCAGAGGAAGGAGGAGAAGAGGGACGAAGAGGAGCAGGAGGAGAAGAGGAAGGAGGAGAAGAGGGACGATAAGGAGCAGGAGGAGGAGAAGAGGGAGGAGGAGGAGGAGCAGGAGGAGGAGGAGGAGAAGGAGAGGGACGATGAGGAGTGGAGGAGGAGGAGGAGCTGGAGCAGCAGGAGCAGAAGAGGGACGATGAGGGCAGAGGAGCAGGAGGAGGAGGAGGAGAAGGAGAGGGACGATGAGGAGGAGGAGGAGGAGAAGAGGGACGATAAGGAGCAGGAGGAGGAGAAGAGGGAGGAGTAGGAGGAGCTGGAGCAGCAGGAGTAGAAGAGGGACGATGAGGGCAGAGGAGCAGGAGGAGGAGAAGAGGGACGATGAGGAGCAGGAGGAGGAGAAGAGGGACGATGAGGGCAGAGGAGGAGGAGGAGGAGAGGGACGATGAGGAGCAGGAGGAGGAGGAGAGGGACGATGAGGAGCAGGAGGAGGAGGAGGAGAAGAGGGACGATGAGGAGCAGGAGGAGGAGGAGGAGGAGAGGAGCAGGAGGAGGAGGAGAGGGACGATGAGAGCAGAGGAGCAGGAGGAGGAGGAGGAGGAGAGGGACGATGAGGAACAGAGGAGGAGAAAAGGGACGATGAGGAGGAGGAGGAGGAGGAGGAGGAGGAGGAGGAGGAGGAGGAGGAGAAGAGGGACGATGAGGGCAGAGGAGGAGGAGGAGGAGGAGAGGGACGATGAGGGCAGAGGAGGAGCAGGAGGAGAAGAGGGACGATGAGGGCAGAGGAGCAGGAGGAGAAGAGGGACGATGAGGAGCAGGAGGAGGAGGAGGAGAAGAGGGACGATGAGGGCAGAGGAGGAGGAGGAGGAGGAGGAGGAGAGGGACGATGAGGGCAGAGGAGGAGGAGGAGGAGGAGAGGGACGGTGAAACCTTGCCTGAACCAGACAGCTGAGAGAGAGAGAGAGGGAGATGGGAAAGGGTGTGTGTGTGTGTGTGAGAGTGTGAGTGTGTGTGAGTGCGTGCTGTGTATGTGTGTGTGTGTGCCTGTCTGTGTTTGTGTCTGTGATGTGTGTGGTGTGTGTGTGTGTGTCTGTGTTTGTGACGCGCATGCTTACGGTGTGTGTGTGTGTGTGTGTGTGTGTGTGTGTGTGTGTGTGTGTGTGTGTGTGTGTGTGTGTGTGTGTGTGTGTGTGTGTGTGTGTGTGTTTGTGTGAGTGTGCGTCTGTGTGTGTGTTGTTGATGATGGCTCTGAGCTGAATTGTTGGGGGAAAGAATGCTGAATCAGACGCATACACAAGTGGGGACCATGTGTTGCCATGACACCGAGTACAATTCAAAGGGTCTGCTGTCCGTCTCACAAAACAAGCATTCTTTAGCGCGCAGCGCTAATGTTAATCAGGCTAATGCTAATCAGGCTAATCACTGATGCAGGTTGAAGCTAAAAGCTCGCACATCCAAAACGACTGACCTGGGAGCAGGACCAATAAATAGCCAGATAAAAATGGAGAGAAAAGTCCACTACAACCAGGATTTTTTTACTACCAATTATTTTTTATCTTTCCTTGACGTTTCAGGGGTAGAAACCCTTCTTCAGACGCTGATTATTTTTTTG
>NC_085860.1:50839935-50842435 GCF_034702125.1 Engraulis encrasicolus | reverse complement strand
TCTCTCCTCTATTCTCCTCTGCCTCTCCTCCCCTCTCCTACTCCTCTCCTCTCCTATCCCCTCTTCCCCTCTCATCTCCTCTCCTCTCCTCCTGTACTCCTCTCCTCTCTCCTCCTCGACCCTCTCCTCTCATCTCCTCTCCTCTATTCTCCTCTCATCTCCTCTATTCTCCTCTCATCTCCTCTCCTCTCCTCTCTTCTCCTTCACTCTCCTCTCCTCTCCTCTCCTCTTCTCTATTCTCCTCTATTCTCCTCCCCTCTCATCTCCTCTCCTCTCCTATCCCCTCTTCCCCTCTATTCTCCTCTCCTCTATTCTCCTCTCCTCTCCTCCCCTCTATTCTCCTCTCCTCGCCTCGCCTCTCCTCCCCTCTCCTCTCCTCTCTTCCCCTCTATTCTCCTCTCCTCTCTTCTCCTCCCCTCTCCTCTCCTCTCTTCCCCTCTATTCTCCTCTCCTCTCTTCTCCTCTCCTCCTCTCCTCGCCTCTCCTGTCCTCCTCTCCTCTCTTCTCTACCTCTCCTCTCCTGTCCTGTCCTCTCCTCTCCTCTACTCTCTTCTCCACTACTCTCCTCTCCTCTCATCTTCTCTATTCTCCTCCCCTCTCCTCTCCCCATCTCCTCTCCTCTATTCTCCTCTCCTCTCCTCCCCTCTATTCTCCTCTCCTCGCCTCGCCTCTCCTCCCCTCCCCTCTCCTTTCCTCTCCTCCCCTCTATTCTCCTCTCCTCTCTTCTCCCCTCCCCTCCTCTCCTCCATTCTCTTCTCCTTTCCTCCCCTCTCCTCTCCTCTCCTCTTCTCACCTATCCTTTCCTCTCCTCTCCTTTCCTCTCCTCTCCTCTCCTCTCCTTTCCTCTCCTCTCCTCTCTATTCTCCTCTATTCTCCTCTCCTCTCCTCTCCTCCCCTCTCCTGTCCTTCTCTCCTCTCTTCTCTACCTCTCCTCTCCTCTCCTCTCCGCTCTTCTCCTCTCCTCTCCTCTCTTCTCCTCCCCTCCTCTCCTTTCCTCTCCACTGGTTCATTCATGCGCGTCATATTTAGAGCAGAGACGAGCTAAATGAGGACTCATCACACATATCGATGCCAATATCATTACCGGAGTCAATTAGAGCCGCAGTTTTACTGCTGCCTTATCTGCGGTGATAACCAGTGCAACCCGCGCCGCAGGCAACAGGAGTTACGCAACAGCTGATCCAATTGCTGTGCTCTGATTGGCTCAGGAGGGGCGTTCCAGAATTCTTATGTAAATTCCATCACGAGCGAATGTCAACATCTGTCGGCAATGGCACCCTAACCACACACAAAGAGCGACTAATTAAAGCGCAATTGAGCATGTCACCTGTGTGTGTGTGTGTGTGTGTGCGTGTTTTCCTCATTCCAGGTACGTGGGTGTCATGTACTGTACTGTAGCCCTGTTGAGTGTGCTGAGAGCAGGTCTATGCAGCGTACACACAGAGGCTTCAGAAAGTTAAACGATGTGTTAGCATCCATAAAGTGGTCGAAGTGAGTTTTACTTCAACCCACTACACATGCACACACGAACACACGTGCACACACGCACTTACACACAGACACACGCACGTACACACACACACACACTAACACACACGTACACACACGTACACACACGTACACACACACACACGTACACACACACACACACAGATGGGTGGAACTTGGGCCATCAAGTGAGGATTACTTCACATGTGCAAGAGGGGTCTAGTCTACACACATCTCTGACGTCATTGAAAGAAGTACAGATAGGTGTGCAACGTCTGAACTTCCATCAGTGCCATGTGCACATCACCTACAGGAACACCCCCAACCCCTCGACCCCCCACCTACGCATGCATACAGTCACACTTGAGCTTGGGCCAAGATGCCTATGATTCAGTAGCCAGCAGCGCCATTCAACAGGACTTACGTCATTCACACACCCACACACCTTCCCACACACACATACAAACACACACCTTCCCACACAAACATGCACGCACACACACACACGCACACGCACACGCACAGACAAAGACGCACACACACACACACACACACACACACACGCACACACGCACACACACACACACACACACACACACACACACACACACACACACACACACTCATGCCTGACACACACACACACACACACACACACACACACACACACACACACACACACGCACACACGCACACACGCACACACACACACACACACACGCACACACACTCACTCTCTCAGGCCTTGCCAGCTGTATCTCCGTTGCACCTGGGTTCAGTAATGTGGCCTACATAAGTGGCAGGATGTCACTACTGTTTGAGCTGAGCTGTATCAGGAAACACTTCTGGATTAGCAGCACATAGATGAGGGGTGGGGAACCTTTTTCATTCGAGGGGCCACTTCAAATTCATCCAAGGGCCGTGAAAGTCCTCTGAGGGCCGTATTACGAACACAAACCAGGATTGCCCCCTGCACTTTAGGCCTATATTGAAGGCAGCCACCTTAAAAACA
>NC_085860.1:50829935-50837435 GCF_034702125.1 Engraulis encrasicolus | reverse complement strand
TAGGGCTGATATCTTCACATATAAGGCAGTTACATTATTTATTTTTTAACACATGAAACATACACATCTCTGTTACATATTAGCACTGGTGGTTTGTTATAAAAACCTACCATTGCTTTACATTTTCACCGTTTATGGAGGATATAAAATGTTACATTTTACCCAGCAGGTGGTGTAAGTTGTAACAGGGGGAGGATTAGTTGTAATGCAGAAAATGATTGGTCCGTCTTGATAAAAAGTCTGTGTTACATCTTGCCCCCCGTTACTTAGTGCCCCGCGCTCCCCTATTATGTTGTGTTCTATTGCTTGAGTCTTGCCCGGGGTTCGAGGAGTGGGAGCTAAGTAAACACGATGAATTAACGTTAATGCCGTGTGTCAGTGTGCTTCATTTGCTACACGTTTACAAACGTAACACAAATCAAGATGGCTGTTGGTCCAGGACAGTGTTGTTGTGGTATCAGCTACTTTGACGATCCTCAAGCAGGCTGCCAGGAGAGCGTCTCCATGACAACCGGATGGCCACAGCCTATAGAGCCCAGCCCATGGAGAGCCATCTAATCGCCCAGGCAACACCAAGACTGAGGTGACACAGACTACCCAAGAACAAGGATGAGGTATCACAAACACTATTGAAGAACAAAGCTGAAGAAGCAGTTACACAATACTCTGTGAAGCGACCTTGGGTGTTTTGAAAGGCGCTATATAAAACGAAAGTATTATTATTATTATTAGTTTGATTACTGAACTAGTCTCAAGTTTCACAAGACTGAGGTATCAGACACTCTATTGAAGAACAGGTCTGAAGAATCATAGATTACGTGACAACAAGGCTGAGTCAGGCCTATCAGAGACACTATCAAAAGAACAAGGCTGAGTGTGTGTGTGTGTGTGTGTGTGTGTGTGTGTCTGTGTGTGTGTGTGTGTGTGCATGTGTGTGTGTGTGTGTGTGTGTGTGGATTAATCCTAAAATATGTACTTTGTTGTGTTTAAGCATTCCATCGTTCTGATACAGATAAAGTCTTCGCACAGTCCAGTAATCTTCCACTTAGCCTTGAACAGCAATTCTTGAATGCGAAAAGGCACATTTGTACCAAGGCAACATGTTTGCTCTACTAAAGGATAAAATACAGTTCCAACAGTGTGTGTGTGTGTGTGTGTGTAGTGTACTCTATGTTTGCATGTGTGCTAGTTTGAGGTGTAGTGTGTGCATGTCTGTGTGCGTGTGTGTGTGTGTGTGTGTGTGTGCGTGTGTGTGTGTGTGTGTGTGTGTGTGTGTGTGTGTGTGTGTGTGTGCGTGTGTGTGTGTGTGTGTGTGTGTGTGTGTGTGTGTGAGGCGTAGGTAGTGTACTCTATGTTTGCATGCGTGTTAGTGCGTGGTGTAGTGTGCATGTCTGTCTGTGTGTGTGTGTGTGTGTGTGTGTGTGTGTGTGTGTGTGTGTGTGTGTGTGTGTGTGTGTGTGTGTGTGTGTGTCGTCTGTGTGTGTGTGTGTGTGTGTGTGTGTGTGTGTGTGTGTGTGTGTGTGTGTGTGTGAGGCGTAGGTGTACTCTATGTTTGCATCCGTGTTAGTGCGAGGTGTAGTGTACATGGCCGTGTGCGTGTGTATGTGTGTGTGTGTGTGTGTGTAGGTGTGTGGTGTACTCTATGTTTGCATGGCTGTGTGCATGTGTAAGGGGCAGCAATTTTTCTTTCTCCCCTTCTCTCTCTAGGGGTCCTGTGAACCAGATACCAGATACTGAGTTGAGCACTCCTCTTAGACAGACATACATACTATTAATAGGAGAGAGAGAGAGAGAGAGAGAGAGAGAGAGAGAGAGAGAGAGACAGAGACAGAGAGAGAGAGAGAGAGAGAGAGAGAGAGGGAGGGAGAGAGAGAGAGAGAGAGAGAGAGAGAGATGATAGATGGATGAGGGGAGAAGAATAAGCAGATAGATGGAGAGCAAGAGAGAGTGAGATAAGGAGGGAAGTGGGGAGAGATGAAAGGAGAAATGATGGGCAGAGAGATGGAGCAAGACACCAGGAGATGGGAAGAGCTAGGTAGGGATAGACAGAGAGAGAGAGAGAGAGAGAGAGAGAGAGAGAGAGAGAGAGAGAGAGAGAGAGAGAGAGAGAGAGAGAGAGAATGAGTGTGAGAAGGTGGTCTCTCTCTACCCAAGATACGCAGTGACGCAACACCCTCAGCTCAGCTACACTCACTCAGGCAATTTGTTTGTTCAGGTACTTTCGGGTTCCCTCCACAGCTGGAAACTCCACCCACTTTGTCGGGAAGCAATCAACTTTGAGCATCACCGACGGTTCTGGGTAGAGGCGTGTTCAAGGCAGTGACGTGGTTTAAGCAGAGAAGTTTGATTTAAACTTTGGCTCAGCCTGTTCTGCCCTCGACCAGTAACAAACCAAGGGAGGTGGGTCAACCATGCCATTTGAGAATGTTAGTTGTTATGCTCTTGGTCAGACCAAGTCTCGAAGAGATTTGGAAGGCATGATGATAATCAGGCTAGTCCCTCTCTTCTGTCTCAGCTTTTGTTTTGAATGTTCTTTGAGTATTTTCAGTTTCCTAATTTTGTGTTACCCTTGAGCATGTTCATTTGTTTATATTGGAGGATAAAAAGTGTTACTTTCTAAATATATGTTTGACTTTGACAACCGTGCTTCCGCATTCTCACCTGACATTCACCGAGCGGTAGGTATCCAGAGACAAAGTGAAGAGCGATCAGCTTTTTCACAATGAGAAAAAGAGGGAGAGGAGTAAAAGAAATATGGATTATTGAAGGGATTCTCTTTTCAATGGTGAGGTCACAAACTTGACATGAGCATCACTGACATCAATGAACAGCACAGATGAAGAAGCAGGTCTCACCGCATCAATGAACCATGAGCACATGCTCATATCATCACCATGGAAACAACATCACCTAACATCACATTACCATGCCAACGAACAGACATGGACTTCATCACTGTCAGTGTAACCACAGCAATCATCCCCTCGGAGTCCACACCTACAGACACCTACAGGTCTATCCAGGCGGCACAGCTGGTATTGCTAGCGATCTGATGTACTAGTTGCGGGAAAAAAATCAACTGGGTCATTCAACAGTCAACACCTACTCAACAAATCTCTACACACTTGCCTTACGTCTCAACAATTGTGAAAATTGTACTGCAAGGATTGAAATCTCCTTTTAAGTGATGCTTTACAGTCAACATTTCAGACGTTTTTGAGATGCAAGTGCACTGAGATTTGTTCAATTGGCATAGAATGGCCCAACTGCATAGCAGATTAATACTTGGTCATTACCAGTTTGGTAGCAACTCACCTGCTGTATAATTGAGGCTCTAGGTACATCACAGGGCTCAGGGACAACATGATGACCGTGTCCTTATCGACTTGATAGAGTCCATCAGCTCGATAGAGTGACATTGCAGACTACATTAGTAGGCCTACACAGTATTACTATGACAGAGTAGATATGACTAATAGAGCCCTAATGTCAACAATGTCCTTTATTGACTGGTATATTGACATAACAGGCTGTATTACCTAAGGTGGCTTTCAGCACAGCTTAAGAATAAAGCCCTCTCGTCCTTGGCTGTGTTTCAAGTGGCTAAGGCACGGCAGCGTTACTCCAGGGACGCTACAGGGTTCGACTCCAGCTCGAGATCATTTCACGATTTTTGGTTTTGGTTTGGTTTATTTATGGATATAGCAAAGATAGTGGGTATCCAAGGGATGACATATATACTGTACAGTATATCACGAAAGTGAATACACCCCTCACAGTTTTTGCAGATTTTTGAGTATATTTTTTCATAGGAAAGCATTACAGAAATTTCACTTTGACACAATGATTAGTGACTTTTTAACCACATATTTAACCGCTTAAATTTCTTTTTCACTCAGAAAAAAACAAGATACAGCCATTAATGTTTGAACATGTACTCACAAAAGTGAGTACACCCCAGATTAAAATCCGGTAAAGAAGGGGCTGTGTTGGCTCGAATCGTCTCGAAATGAAACAAATGAAAAGGGATGAAAAGGGAGGTCATCAGTGTATGTTTCAATCTTTCTTTGCATTGAACTTTTACATTTTGAGTCTGCATCTGGCTTAAATAGATTGGAGTGAGATTTGAATGCAATCCTATGGAGAATATCATGATCTGCTTCAGTAGTCACAGCGCATGATGATATGCATGTTTCTTCTAGGTGTATTTCAGATTGCCAATGTTGACAGCATTCATGCATCTCCAAACCATGTCAGTCCCACTACCATGCTTGGCTATGGAGAGGATACAACTTTTTTGTATAACTCACTTGTTTACCACCACACATGCTTGACACCATCTAAAGCAAATTTGTTTATCTTGGTCTCAATAGAGATGAACAGACCAAGGATATGGATCACTGGAACCATGTCGTGTGATCTGAAGAGACCAAGATAAACAAATATACTTTAGATGGTGTCAAGCATGTGTGGTGGTAAACAAGTGAGTTTTACAGAAAAAGTGTATCCTATCAAAAGCCAAGCATGGTAGTGGGACTGACATGGTTTGGGGATGCATGAATGCTGTCAACATTGGTAATCTGAAATACACCTAAAAGAAACATGCATGTCAACATGCACTGTGACTACTGAAGCAGATCCTGATATTCTCCATAGGATTGCATTCAAATCTCACACAAATCTATTTAAGCCAGATGCAGACTCAAAATGGAAAAGTTCAATGCAAAGAAAGGTTGAAACGCACACTGATGACCTCCCTTTTCATCCCTTTTCATTTCGCTTCATTTCGAGACGATTTGAGCAAACACAGCCCCTTCTCTACCGGATTTTCATCTGGGGTGTACTCACTTTTGTGAGTACATGTTCAAACATTCATGGCTGTATTTTGTTTTTTTCTGAGTGAACAAGAAATTTAAACGGTTAAATGTGTTGTTAAAAGGTCACTAATCATTGTGTCCAAGTGAAATTTCTGCAATGCTTTCCTATGAAAAGATATACTCACAAATCTGCAAAACTGTGAGGGGTGTATTCACTTTCGTGATATACTGTACATAAACACTGATGGAAAGGACAACGATACTCCCCCATCGCTCTTTCCCCAACTCACATCCTGTCACCATCTCAAGCTGTCCTGTCTTAATAAAGGCATAAAAGGCCAAAAATAAAGATACATTTTTATTGAGAGTGGTCTCCACATCAAACCTACAGTATTTTGTTCATGACCAGAGACATTAAACACACCTAATGCTCCTTTCAGCACTGCTAACGGTAAAAGCAGCTGCCTAATCACCATTGTACACCGCATATCATGAGTCCAATCCACCAGCCGTTTCCCATTTACAGAGGCTTTTATTTCAGAAAACACAGAACCCAGGGAAGAGGGGGAAAAAAACAAAAAGAAAACTGAAAACGTGAGTTGAATCTAGCTGAATGGGATAAAAAGCAGCAAATGTTCCCAATAGCAGACCGCTCCTTTAATGACAGCATGCATTAGGATAGCCCACAATGCAAGTGTACGGCCACCCACAGGGTGAGAGAAAATGGAGACACTTTTGTGTGTGTGTGTGTGTGTGTGTGTGTGTGTGTGTGTGTGTGTGTGTGTGTGTGTGTGTGTGTGTGTGTGTGTGTGTGTGTGTGTGTGTGTGTGAACTGCAGCCATGCCTGCAGAGAAAGGACAGAGGATGCTGCAAGCACAAAAGCGGCCTCACCTGATGTTTAGACCACCTACGTACATCTGTGTGCCTGTGTGTTTGTTTGTGTATGTATGTGAGTCTGTGTGTCCAAGAGTGCATTGTGTGTGTGTGTGTATACGTGTGTGTGAGTGAATGAATGTGTGTGTGTGTGTGTTACATGCGCGTGTCAGTGAATCTGTGTGTTTGTAACTGCTTGTGTGCATCTTTGTATCTGTGTGTTTGTGTGTGTACCTGTGTGTAGTGTAGTGTGCGGTAATGTGCCTGTGCCTCTGTGTGTGTGTGTGTGTGTGTGTGTGTGTGTGTGTGTGTGTGTGTGTGTGTGTGTGTGTGTGTGTGTGTGTGTGTGTGTGTGTGTGTCTGTGTGTGATGACTGTTTCATCCCTGATCCCATGATTCATTTCATCTCTGCTTGTTCCCACTGGGCAATGCTCTGGGTTTGTGGGTTCAATCACATTGAGCCTGATTGTGCCTGTGTGTGTGTGTTTGCCTGTGTGTGTGTGTGTCTGTGTGTGTGTGTGTCTGTGTGTGTGTGTGTGTGTGTGTGTGTGTGTGTGTGTGTGTGTGTGTGTGTGTGTGTGTGTGTGTGTGTGTGTGTGTGTGTGTGTGTGTGTGTGTGTGTGTGTGTGTTTGAGCGTGTCCTCACATAGCTCATGCCTGTCAGCCGGGCTTGTTGTTGTGTGTTTGTCCAGTGAGGTGGGTGTCAATAATGTCAGACCTCACATGAAACACACAGAACTGAGGCCGGTGGGCGGAGACTGGAATGCAGACAGACGCACAAGAATGTGCATACCCTCCTCTCTAGCGTACCGTGTGCGTACAGAGAGAGAGAGAGAGAGAGAGAGAGAGAGAGAGAGAGAGAGAGAGAGAGAGAGAGAGAGAGAGAGAGAGAGAGAGAGAGAGAGAGAGAGACAGAGAGAGAGAGGGCATGTGTGTGTACACTACAGCAGTGATTCTCAACTGATACAAAATGGTAATATTTTTTATTATCATTGGAAGAATTTGACGGTGCGACACAGTTTGGGTCACAACATATTGACCACGGGAAATTGTGGGTCTCAAGACTATTCCAGTTGAGAATCACAGCATGTTTGTTGTGCACATGTCTCTGTGTTGGTTCCCACAACAACCCTCTGGAAAATGCCATGTTTCTGCAAAGGCCAAAATCCCACTCACTCTGCCTCATGATCAGTCTTGGGAGTCAATAATGCCACAGTTTGTGTCATGAAGGCCAGAAAAACAACAACGCCAATGTGTGGACATCAAACTAGACAGGGAGATGGAGATATTGATTCTAGAAAGCAACAAGTTAATCCCCCCTCCCTTTAAGTATTGTCCTTGTACTATTATCATTTTTTATTCTCATCCCATCTGCTTACACACAGATTTTGCTGGCATGTTTCCAAAGCACATCTCTGTGAATGATTTCTAGTGTACAATAGAGTACAGAGAAGAGAAGGCTCTTTAATGCCTTGGCCTCCTGCCTATATGGCACCTCTAACCTTTATTGAATTTGTTAATAATTGACAATGTGAAGTTCACACATTAATAAATGATGATAAAAACGGCCTCACAGCTCGATGCATTAATAATAATAGCAGCAACCGCAGCTGGCTGAGCAACAGCAGTGGTAGTCCTATAGCAACACTCAGTAACCTTGTTTATATGCACGTCAGTAAAGCGTTTATAATCAGGTTTTTGGAGTAATCCGTTTATTTAAGTGCTCATAGACGGAATAAACAGTTTATAATAATCGGTTTATGGCAGTCATTGGTTTATGAGAAATCTGATTCGCACAGGTAGGTTTTTG
>NC_085860.1:50799935-50809935 GCF_034702125.1 Engraulis encrasicolus | reverse complement strand
CGAGATATAGTGAACCCCGGGCAGGGGAGCAGAGATATGATACGAGATAGCAGCAGTTCCCCCCCCTGCCCTGCTTCAGTGGCCCAGTAGGGTGCTTGGTGAGTCGGGTGCTGGGAGTGTCACGCTGGGGGAGTGTCACTCTGTTTGGCTGTCAGCACCCTGGAGGCCACTGGTGTGGGGAATGCCTTTCATTCCATACTAGAAGGTGACCAAGTGGATCGCACTAGGGTTCTTCTTTTCTTCTTCTTTTTTTTTACATAGCAGCAGAAGTGTAGACAAACGTTTCGGCTGTTGCCTTCGTCAGAATCTTCGTCAGTGCTTTCGGCAAAAGCCGAAACGTTTGTCTACACTTCTGCTGCTATGTAAAAAAATAAAAAATAAAAAGAAGAAAAGAAGAACCCGAGTGCGATCCACTTTCTCACCTTTTAAGTTATTCAACTGGAGACGCACCACACGGAAGAGCTCGGTGTATCTGAACTACTATTTCATTCCATACTAGCCTCTTAGTGAAGATGGCACCGCTCACACTTTGCTGGAAAAACACAGCTACTGTACATCATGACATTGATTTGCTACGACATTACAGAGTGCCGTAGCCTCTTATTGCAGATGGGGTCGCCGGCGGGCCTATTCACTTTCTGCTGAAGATACTCAACTACAATTGCTCTCCCAGCCTATAGTGGGTGACCAGAGAGGTAGAAAAAAGACGACTTGCTTTCATGCTTTAAATGTCACGCTTTAAAAGGTGCACTGTGTAGGATGGTGGCCAGAGTAGGTACTGCAACTATGCTGCTCATTGAAACTGTGCAGCCTATTTCCAAATTTGATCTTTTCATGAATATTTTCTAAATAATAAACTAATATTTACTAGTGTGAGTACAGTGCACAGTAGTGCAGTTAAGTTCTGCAGCTAAAAATGTCTATTTCTGGACATTTAAAGGACCAGTTCAGTCAATTTCAATATGCTGTTGTATTGCTCACGCTACCCTTGATACCCGGTGATGCCACATTTTTCGGCTCAGCCCTTTCCAAGATATGAGCAATTCTAATGGGGGCAGCGTTTGTTTACATTTTTAAAAAATGAAACATAGGCCAACTCCAAATATTTTCCCAAAAGGTACTGCTGTTTGCTAGTTGTCTGCTGATGTTTTATAACCTTTTGGATGCTTTTGGGAATAAATAAAAATGTTTTTTTGAAATGTAAACAAAGAGCTGCCCCCATTACAATGACCAGGATCTCGGAAACGGCTGAAGAAGAAGAAAAAAAAATCTCTGGCACTGACAAGTCCAGGGTAGTGTGAGCATTACAACTGCATGTTGAAATTGACTGAACTGTCCCTTTAAAATGGCGGATCCACATTTTCATGTACGAAAAGCATGTATTTTCCCAGGCACAATGAATACTTGGAATTTAATGCTGGTGCGAAGTATTCATGAAAAATGTAACATTTGTGAATGTGGGCAGCATGAATTCTGCAAAGAAACTGCTAAAAAATATCACACAATACACCTTTAACCCCTTAGCGCAAAGCCGACGTTATAACCTTACTGTCACCAAAATTGTAATGGCTATGTCTTAATCTGCTACTTAAGGCTCTCGGTACTGTCATATCAATGTTGTTATGATGTAGTTGAGTATTTCCAGAAAATAGTGAATAGGCCCGCCGGCGACCCCACTAAGAGGCTTCTGTTCACTCTGACTGCTCTGTGCTGGAGTTTGCAGTCAGACGCTCTGAGTCCCACTCTGTGTCTGTCAACACGTTCAGGGCCACCGCTCTGTAAAACGCCTTTAATGATTACTCACTCTACAAGGGCACACACACTGGGTGCATCCCAATATGTGACCTTGCCTCCTCCACTTGCCTCCTCCACTTGCTTCCCGTCATGATGACATCACTGACAACAGCATTATATTTCAATATCTTGCAAAAGCTCAATTGTTAAGTCTTTTTCTCGTGTGCAATTGTTATGGTGAATGAAAAACAGTCCCTCAAAAGTTGTTGTGGCTTGGCTGACAGCTGGGAAACTTTAGCGTTTTCTCCACGGAGGAGGGGCCAGGAGGCGGGGCGAGGAGACAAGCGCAAGTGGATGAGGCAAGGACACATATTGGGACGCACCCACTCACTCTGCAATAACCTGCTTCCTCATCATGTGACCATGCAAATAACAGGTGCCGCTTGCCGACAGTCCAAAACGCTGAAAGGGTTAAAAATAGCAAGACGAGTTTTGCATCTCATCTTGACTTAACAAAATGTAAACTCTACGCTCAATATTTGTGAATTCTGTTTGCTTCTTCCAAAATAAATAGTAGTGTGAGGTCTTAAGGGGGCATACGTTAGGCGGCCTACTGATGCTATGTGTACTTGCGGCCTACTGATGCTATGTTTACTTTCAGACTATCACACTGTTTGCTGTACGCATTCAGGTGGTCCTCTTCACAGATCCGCATGACTAGGATGAGTCCACGAGTCTATTTTACCACTTTGAGTTTATGTAACCATATGAAATGTGCAATACAAATAAAGTTTGACTTGACTTCCCTTTACTTGAGTGAGTGAGTGAGTGAGTGACTAACTGACTGACCGACCGAGTGGAAACACAAGGTTTTCTTTGAGTTTTAAGGACAGCATAGTAATAGAATGGAATGCGGACAAAACTTTGTTTTACACATACGTATAAAGACAAAGACTTGCAGATGCACAACACAGAGCTAGCAAAAGATCCAAACGGTTAGTCCAGGGCAGGGCAGGGCAGGGCAGAGCAGGGCAGGGCAGGGCAGGGCAGGGCAGGGCAGGGCAGGGCAGGGCAGAGCAGGGCAGAGCAGGGCAGGGCAGGGCAGAGCAGGGCAGGGCAGGGCAGGGCAGGGCAGGGCAGGGCAACGTTGGGCTGCCACGACAGATTCTAGCATGGCAATCCACCACCCACCAAATTGTGTGGTCTGTCTGGCAGTGTTGCCAGATTGGGCTGTTTCCCGCCCAATTGGGCTGCTTAGGATGGCTGTGTGCGGGTAAAAATGGCATTTAGCAGAAAAACCTGCCCAATGTTTGCCATAGAAATCAATAGAATTGGGCAGGATTTTGTGCTTCTGGGCGGGTTTTGAGCGTTTTTTGGGCTGGAACTCATCAGACTCTTCTGGCAACACTACTGTCTGATCTGGCCTCGACGGGTGGATGGATGGGCCAAGTCCAATTTAAGTGCTGACATCAACGCATGTCTTCCAAAACACCTCTGTGTGCAATACCACACAGCGCTAACACGACCAATCAAAGCAATGAAACTTGTTTACTATAGCACTACACTACTGTGTTAGTGGTGTCAGTGGTGTGTGTCAGTGCTGTGTGTGTGTGTGTGTGTGTGTGTGTGTGTGTGTGTGTGTGTGTGTGTGTGTGTGTGTGTGTGTGTGTGTGTGTGTGTGTGTGTGTGTGCGGTACAGTCACGTGATGATCGAGCTGAAGGGGCATGCATGGGTCTCCCCTGGGACCTGACACAGGCCAAAGCACGAGACAAGGTTCAGTGGCAGAGGATAATTGTGTGGCCTTATGTCCCAATAAAGACATTACATGACATTACATGACATTACATTACATTACATTACACTTAGCTGACGCATTTATCCAAAGCGCCTTAGAGTCCAGTTTTTACAGGGTACTGAGTACAGTCCCTGGAGCAATGTGAGGTGGGTGACTGGCTCAAGGACACTTCAGTAGGGATGCACCGATACCACTTTTTTGAAAACCAATACAAGTACGAGTACATTAATGTGCGTACTTGCCGATACCTAGTACCGATACCGATACCTTTTACCACCAAAATACAATGAAAATAAATGCATGGCCTTGTTTTTTTCCACCTGTGATATTTGTATTGTCCATGTAGATTTTCCAGTTTCCATGTAGATTTAAATGTTAGTAAATGTATGAGGTGGCACTTTTTTCCATGCTGCTTTCAAGTCCACAGAACGTGACAAGATTTTGCATTGTTTTGTGTAATAGCAGTATCGTTCCTGGTATCGGCAAGTGCTTGACGAGTACGAGTACGAGTATAATGAGCAGTATCGGGTGCCGATATCAATACCAGTATTGGTATCAGTGCATCCCTACACTTCAGCCAAGCAGCTGTGTCTGTAGCAGTATGTTACGCAAGTTACAGACATACTCGCACAAACCCAAAATACATTTGAAATGGCTGCTTAGGACTTAGTGTTAAATAAATGCATCTGAATCAGATGAAGTAGGGGGGGAAAATGCACGCTCTATCTTTTTAGAAAAAGAATGTTTTTAACTGCACCCTACATATCCCAAACAAACAAACACACGCAAGCATGCACACACACGCACACACGCATACAGCGTCGGCGACCCGGGTTCGATTCCGGCCCGGGTCATTTGCTGATCCTTCCCCATCTCTCTCCCCTCACTCCTGTCACTTCCTGTAATAATCTCCACTTTCCTATCAATGAAGGCAAAAAAAGCCCCTAAAAATACCTTCACAAAAAAAAACCTTTATTGGTCCCAAAGGCCATTTGTGTTGGGCAGCTCTTGAGGCTTTAAAATCGTGTCTGGATCTCATGGCCGTCTTGGTTAAGATCATTCACAACAGTCCACTTTACAGCCAGTCCTTCCGGCCGGCGTCTGCCAGTGTGGCTGTTCAAATGCAAACATGCTTTCACAGTGACTCATACACATACAGTATAGTGTACTGAGGCAAAAGAAGAAAATGCTTTTCCGATTGCAATGCAACTGTTAGGTAACGCATTCCACCCTGACTGACAAAGCCACCGCGACAGGTTATGGGAAAGAGAACGGGGATCCTTCATGGCATCCGCTTGCTGGCCACTTTGTGTGTGTGTGTGTGTGTGTGTGTGTGTGTGTGTGTGTGTGTGTGTGTGTGTGTGTGTGTGTCTGTGTGTGTGTGTGTGTGTGTGTGTGTGTGTGTGTGTGCGCGCATACGTGCATGTTCCAGGGGACAGTCAGTGGGGGTTTGTCAAAACACACCTGCTTCCAAAGATCCCCCCTACAGTGGAGGGACTTAGCTGTGTGTGTGTGTGTGTGTGTGTGTTTGTGTGTATGTATGTCTGTGTGTGTGAGAGAGAGAGAGAGAGAGAGAGAGAGAGAGAGAGAGAGAGAGAGAGAGAGAGTGTGTGTGTGTGTGTGTGTGTGTGTCTGTGTGTGTGTGTGTGTGTGTGTTTGTGTGTGTGAGAGAAAGAGAGAGATAGAGAGAGAGAGCGTGAGAGTGAGAGAGAGAGTGTGTTTGTGTGTGCGTGTGTGGTGTGTGTGTGTGTGCGTGTGTGTGTGTGTGTGCGTGTGTGTGTGTGTGTGTGTGTGTGTGTGTGTGTGTGCATGTGTGTGTGTGTTTTCCAGACAGACCTCATGAGGTGACTGCAGTGCTCTCGTTTGATGTTGCCATGACACAGACTCATGACAGGAACTTCATGGCAGTCAGAGCAACACACTGATTTCAGCAACATCTCTTCACCCTCAGTCAGAATATGTGTGTGTGTGTGTGTGTGTGTGTGTGTGTGTGTGTGTGTGTGTGTGTGTGTGTGTGTGTGTGTGTGTGTGTGTGTGTGTGTGTGTGCGCCCGATCAACATTTCTTCACCCTGAGCCAGTGTGTGTGTGTGTGTGTGTGTGTGTGTGTGTGTGTGCCCGCACAACATTTCTTCACCCTGAGCCAGTGTGTGCGTCCGTGTATGTATGTGTGTGTGTGTGTGTGTGTGTGTGTGTGTGTGTGTGTGTGTGTGTGTGTGTGTGTGTGTGTGTGTGTGTGTGTGTGTGTGTGTGCGCGCGCTTGTGTGTGTGTGTGTGTGTGTGTATGTGTGCGCGCGCTTGCATGAATGCTTCAGCCAGAGCTCCATGAGGACAAAACAACTCAGCTGTCGTCTCCTCCTGCAAGACTCCCATAATGCACTGCTGATTACATTGTGTATTATGCCCTAAACCTTCATAATCATGTCTTGACTTTCTTTTCTTTTCCTATTACAGTGTTTGCTGACATGTCTAGGACATACTGTATATAATAATATTGTCTTGTAATTGTGTATAATTGTATTTTAATCAAACTCATCTCATTTGGTTTCACTTGCACTGCTCACTTTGTGCTTTATCACTGGCAGTAGAGCTATCTTTTAAAGCTTGCTTCTCTATGCACACTGACATCTGTAATCATATAACCTATAGTTTTCCTATGTGAGTGTTTTTCCCTTCCTCTGTAAGTCTTTTGCATTCATTTTGCGTTGCCTGTGTGTACAGAAATGTGACATGCTGCATTCAGTGGGATCCACTTATTTCCCCTTCCATATATCATGTGACTTCCACCAGACTCCCCAGGTGTTAATATATGGGTGGTCAATGGTGATTGGTGATTACCTAGACCAGTGGTTACCAAACCTTTGAAGGACCAGTTCAGTCAATTTCAATATGCTATTGTATTGCTCACTCTACCCTTGACTTGTCAGTACCCGGTGATGTCACATTTTTCGGCTAAGCCCTTTCCTAGATATGAGCTATTCTAATGGGGCAGCGTTTGTTTACAATTTTTTTTAAATGAACATAGGCCTACTCCAAATATTTTTCCATAAGGTACCGCTGTTTGCTAGTTGTCTGCTGATGTTGTATAACCTTTCGGATGTTTTTGGGAATAAATAAAAATCTTTTTATGAAATGTAAACAAAGCGCTGCCCCCATTACAATGACCAGGATCTCGGAAAACGCTGAAGAAGAAAAAAAAAACCTCAGTTACAGACAAGTCCAGGGTAGTGTGAGCATTACAACTGCATGTTGAAATTGACCGAACTGGTCATTTAAGTGAAGTGAAAAAGTGAAAGCCCAACTGGGAAACTCCAACTCCCATTGCCATTGTGACGCAGCCCTCCACAGCACACAAGTGCTGCACATTACAAAATTGCATTTATGCCTCACCACTACCAGTGCAAGGGAGCAGCCCCCCATTGGCGCCGCAAGGGAGCAGTGTGGCGGGACGGTACCATGCTCAGGGTACCTCAGTCATGGAGGAGGAAGGGGGAGAGGAATGGTTAATTACTCCCCCCACCAACCTGGCCGGCTGGGTCCGGAGTCAAACTGGAAACCTTTAGGCTTACAAGTCTGACACTCGGGGTGGTGCTGGCTCAGGTGGTAGAGGAGCCGTTCGGCAACCCAAAGGTTGCAAGTTCGAGCCCCGCTCGGCCTGACCCCGTCTTTGTGTCCTTGAGCAAGATGTTCCTGGTGGCAGGGTGGTACCCTGTGTGGCAGCCACAGTCACCGGTGTGTGAATGGGTGAATGTGAGGCATACAATGTAAAGCGCTTTGAGTGCTCGAAGGAGTGGAAAGGCACTATATAAATGCAGTCCATTTACCATTTACCCTAACAGCTTACCCAAGACTGCCCACAAATGCCCATTTTTATGCTGGCACCCCTTTTGGATCTACTATAAATACTGTATTTTCACAACCCTTCCCACATCATATTCCAAACGCAAAACTTTTTTGTCCACTAATGTTTTATACAAGTATTCCCATCTCTCCACAACCACCCTGCACGACCCCGTAGGAATACAACCGGTGTTTTAAGCAGATTTTTTTTTTAAATCCAAGGCCACTCACAATGGAGGACAGATGGCAATATACAGTAGAAGGTCTGGGGGAAATGCCATTGCCAACCACAGAGCACAGCAACATACAAGTAATGTACCTGCTATGGACCATCCTGACAACAGACACACACTCACACTCACACTCTCACGCACACGCACACACACACACTCACACTCTCTCTCACACACACACACACACACACACACACACACACACACACACACACACACACACACACACACACACACACAAACAATAACAGTCTCATCCTAAACAGCTGTCAGAAACATCAAAAAACAGTATCCTCCCCAAGCATCATACTGTACCAAGCAATCATCAGACACATCACCATGCGTTGTGCCCCATCCTTCACCACTCCACTCTACCTCTCAGCTTCCTACAGTAGTATAGTGTGTGCTGCTCAGGTGTGGAATGTAAAGCAGTTGAGCCACCCACACACACAGCATACCGCTATGCACTGCATTGCTCGTACATGGCCGCAGGACTGTAATGTGCAGATATTTTTCAGACTGTCATATGTTTCTGTTACCATGGGCTCTGTTTTATCGCACTCAGATGTGTGGTAAAAACACAGACGTATTGTTTTTATTGAACTGTTTTGCTTTCGAATGTGATTTGCGGTGTATGTTTTATGGCAATAGTGGCATACACTACATGGCTGTGGGCAATATTGCCGGCTCACACACCATGGTCCACATGACAGTTACGGCTCCCTTCACAATTCCTGTTTTTCCAACTCTTCAAAAATGTAACAACTATGGCTGTGGACTGGTTGTGACTGAATCACACATGCAAATGCAATGCATGCAGTCTCACCCACATTAACACAGTCAATTTGATTTAGGGGCCTACACCTAACTCCCAGCACAATCTGTTTGATGGCACCAGTAGGCTACACTGCCTGGAGTGCCTACAACTGGAGTTCTCATAAACAGCATAATAATTAGATGAAAGCAGTTATACACTCTTTGTTAATGCATAATTGTAGGATAGAAAAGGATTAAGTCGCATGACTAGGCTATTCGAAACAAAACACTAGTAGAGCTCTAGGCTAACTGACTTCCAACAAACAACAGGTAGCCTATCACGTCACGCCAGTGGGTGTGTTCAACAAACTACAACAACAGACTTTGACCCTTCCCTAACTGCCTGAGCAGGCATATTACTTACGCCACACTTACACACAGTCTACGGTGAACTCATAACCTACCAAGTCACACAACGGTGTATTTGTAAAGGTTAGCATACATCAGTTGAAGCTACTGAGGTATTGGGTGACAGACAGACAGCCATTTCAGTCATGCGTGTTCCCCGAGGGTAACGGCCGCGGCGCGCGCAGATGTGGACAGGTGGTGTGAAGATACTCACCTGACACTTTCGCTTCCCGTAGTCAACACCAAAGACAAAAACACAGACACAGCCATAAGATTTGAAACTGCACTCACTTTATGAAATAACTGGCTCCTTCCGGCGCGAATCCTTCCTCCCATCCTCTGGGCAAATCTGTGTCAACGACATACGACAAAACAACAACGATAACGTTAAAGGTTCAAATGAGAAAACTTCTACCCCAAGCCCTCCCGACTTCAAAGACTAAGATGGTGCCTAACTAATAATGTTTGCACCTAAACGATGCATACTCTACATACATAGGAGCACGGTCCTACCTGAACGGATCATATGTCCCGAATTGACAGGCTCGCTAGTCCGGGGATGCAGCCAAGTAGTGGTGCGCGTTTCATCACTGCCGGAAAACACAAACCACCTGTTAGCGAACTGAACTGCAAGCAAAAGACACAAGAACTCCCGCTGGATAAGTTGCTACCACAAAACGAAAAAGGGGAACGATGAACAACTGCGTCGGCTAATGCTCACTCAATGAAAAACACCCGTCCATCCTTGCAGACTCCGTAGGACCAGTGTTCAGGTAAGGTGTCCCGCCCGAACGGCGCCGCCATGATAAGGGTCTGAAGTCTAGTCTACTTCATTCTGCCCCCTGGGACTCCAGCCTGCCTCACCGATCATCGCCAGGGCAAAAAGGCAGTTAAAGGGGAGGGCGTGAAGCTACTTAGGTGCGTCTTCTCCTTGACAACCTGCGCCGACGTAAAATGGGCAGTGCACGAAAGCGCAGTTGGACACCATCATTTAAGTCCCGGCCGGGGATCAGTTCAAGCGACCGTGTAGGCTAAAGCTGCCATATGCCAGGTAGTGCGCGCGGCTGGTGTGTAACAGAAGAAGGGGAGAGTGGAACAAAGTCAGACATGATGATAGGTCTCTCTGCCCGGAAATGCATCGTCTTATCATAATCCCCACCACCCCCACACGCAGGGTCCTGAGACACTCCAATACACACACAAATAAAATAAAAAAAAATGTCTGTGTAATGAAA
>NC_085860.1:50764935-50797435 GCF_034702125.1 Engraulis encrasicolus | reverse complement strand
ATAAACGCAATCGGCAAATCACCAGTGCTGTGAATTAGAGGTAATAGTAACTTTGTAATGTAATGTCATGAATAAGGGGCAATCACACATATACACTAGGCACAAGGGTTCCCTGTTCAATGCCCGACCGGACCACAGCTGAAGTGCCCTTGAGCAAGTCACCTAACCACACTGCTCCCCGGGCGCCGCTCAGCAGGCAGCCCACTGCTACGGACTAGTGTGTGTACTTCAATGTGATTCACTAGTCCAAATGGTATAAAGTGCAGAGAAAGAATTTCCCCTAGGGGACCAAAATTTCCTCCAATTGGCTACAATTATGAAATGATGGTTAGTGTGTCTTGTCTTGGCAATGTTACTGAGCCAGTGGCCTTTTCTAAATGCGGAAATGCTGCAGATGGACATGTGCTCTTTACTATGCCAGAAAGGAGTACATTATAGCCCTCTGCCTGCGTGGCCAAGAAGTGTTGTGGCCGAGCATCAGCACTGCTAAATAGCAACCAACAGATGGACACTGATGATCGTTTATAATTAATTAACTGTAGTACAAGGAAAACCTCATAGCAACCGTCTTGTTGGCCGTCAATGAACACAACACACTGAAAAAAGAAAACAAAAACGGTGAGCTTTGCGGTGCAGACAGAGGTGTTTATCCTGCCTGGAAAACATAGAGTAAAAGCCCTTCCACACAATGTGATCCAATTATATTCTTATCCAGATGATCCCGACAGTCAAGGAAAACAGACAAGACAGGCAGGTAAGGCAGGCAGGTGGATCAGCTTGTTAGTGAGCTCTGTCCTGGGTGTTCACCTCTGCTCCAGTACTCTGTCACTGCTCCCACATACAGTAGAGTAGAGTAGAAGAGAATAGAATAGAATAGAATAGAATAGAATAGAATAGAATAGAATAGAATAGAATAGAGTAGAATAGAATAGAATAGAATAGAATAGAATAGAATAGAATAGAATAGAATAGAACAGAATAGAGTAGAATAGAATAGAATAGAACAGAATAGAGTAGAACAGAACAGAACAGAACAGAACAGAATAGAATAGAACAGAATAGAATAGAACAGAACATAATAGAATATAATAGAATAGAACATAATAGAATAGAATAGAATAGAATAGAATAGAACAGAACATAATAGAATAGAATAGAATAGAATAGAATAGAATAGAATAGAATAGAATAGAATAGAATAGAATAGAATAGAATAGAAAAGAACAGAACAGAACAGAATAGAACAGAACGGAACGGAACAGAATAGAATAGAATAGAATAGAACAGAACAGAACAGAACAGAACAGAATAGAACAGAACAGAACAGAACAGAACAGAATAGAATAGAATAGAATAGAATAGAATAGAACAGAACAGAATAGAATAGAATAGAATAGAATAGAATAGAATAGAACAGAACAGAACAGAACAGAACAGAATAGAATAGAATAGAAAAGAACAGAATAGAATAGAATAGAATAGAATAGAATAGAAAAGAACAGAACAGAACAGAATAGAATAGAATAGAATAGAATAGAATAGAATAGAATAGAATAGAAAAGAACAGAACAGAACAGAGGTTCCCAGCCTTTCCCAACTTGGGGCCCACAGTTTGAGAATCACTGGAATAGAGATTTGAGAAGAGAAGAGAAGAGAAGAGAGAAGAAGAGAAGAGAGGAGAAGAGAAGAGAGGAGAAGAGAAGAGAGGAGAAGAGAAGAGAAGAGAAGAGAATACAAGACAAGAGAAGAAGGAGAAGAGTAGAGAAGAGAAGAGAAGAGAAGAGAGGAGAAGAGTAGAGTAGAGAAGAGAAGAGAAGAGAAGAGAAGAGGAGAGAAGAGAAGACAAGACAAGACAAGAGAAGAGGAGAGATGAGAAGACAAGAGAAGAGGAGAGAAGAGAAGAGAAGAGAAGAGAAGAGAGGAGAAGAGAAGAGAAGAGAAGAGAAGAGAAGAGAAGAGAAGAGAAGAGAAGAGAATCAGTAGAGAAGAGAAGAGGAGAGGAGAGAAGAGAAGAGAGGAGAAGAGAAGAGAAGAGAAGAGAGGAGAGGAGAGGAGAGGAGAAGAGAAGAGAGGAGAGGAGAGGAGAGGAGAGGAGAGGAGGGGAGAAGAGAAGAGAAGAGAAGAGAAGAGAAGAGAAGAGAAGAAGAACAGATTAGAATGGAAACAGGGCTGATGAATGACATAGGACTGAGTCCAATGAATGACAGGTTATGAGGAATAGGCTACCAGAGTGGACAGCACACCTAGCTCAGGAGTTTGTCACCTTTACCCTCTGAGAGTTCTCTTTTACAATCCCAGTAGTGCCAGAGGGTCAGGGACCAATGTTGGCAGTCAAAGGAGTTGTAAACAAGTAACCACTTTGTGTGCAGACTCTTTGCTGAAAAAACTCAACTTAGGGCTGCTCAATTTTGAGAAAAATCAATATCACGATTATTTCAGTCAATATTGATATCACAATATTTTTAGATGATATTTCTTTTAAAGACAAAAAAAATCACAATCTTCCATCCCTTCTGCAGTTGGAGTAGAGGGCCATAGAGGGTAGAGGGTAGCAAGTCTGCTTTGTGCTCGCAATGGCTCAAGTGGAGGGGAATGCATTGCGCTTAGCTTAACCTACCTTTTGGCAGTATAGACAAATGACAAAAATATTGTTTCAAATCGATATTGTGAAATTTGATATTGTTTGACAGAAATATGGATATCTCGATATTAATATGATATATTGCACAGCTCTAACTCAACTACATCATCACCACCATCCAAAGGTGTACTGTAGGTTTGGAAAGTGGTGGGGATATTATTATGGCAAATTGTCTGAGTATGGTGTTTTTGTATTATTATTTGTGAGAAAGTGGTTATCTCAAAAGTGGCATGGACATGCCCCCACACCATCCACACCTGAAATTACGCTCATCACATCACAGAGAGCCTTAAATAACAGATTAGAACTTGGTCATTACAGTTTTGGTGACAATAAGGTTATAATCTCACATAGGCAAAAAGAGTTAATTGGACTTATTTTGAAAGCTTAAAAAGTATACATTTTTATTTCCAACTAAACATCTGTGCCTAACGTGAATTGTATGGATGGGAATTGTCCACGCAATTACACAACAGAGATAAGATAAGATAAGATAAGATAAGATAAGATAAGATAAGATAAGATAAGATAAGATAAGATAAGATAAGATAAGATAAGATAAGATAAGATAAGATAATCCTTTATTGTCTCTTCAAGAGAGAAATTTTGCTTGGACATGAGAGTGTGATATACACTAAAAACAGCACAGTAGACAAACAGGTGACACACATGTATACTACATGTAAACATATACTGACAGCAGCTGTTAGTAAAGAACAATACATATTACATATAACAATACACACACACACACACACACACACACACACACACACACACACACACACACACACACACACACACACACACACACACACACACACACACACACGTAGTTACAGCTCAGGGTGTATGAACATGTGTTCAGGCCCGCCAACAAGGGGGACAAAGGGGTCAGTTGTCCAAGGCCCAGAGAAAGGAGGGGCCCAAAATTTGGACCCCATTACATTGTATGAATTGAGAAGGGATTTTTTTCAGATGGCTTTGTCCTGGGCCCAGCAAAAGCTGTCAGCGGCCCTGCATGTGTGGGAAAAGCCCGTCTTTATAGCCTGCATCACCCTGCACACCATCCACCATCAGGCCCATTCCACAGTAGTGAGACACTGTTGATGTACTGGGGTGTGTTTCTCCAACACCTAGTCGTTACCCAGTTAGCAACTTGGGTAGTTGCCAATGGGAAATTCTATCGCAAACAACAAAGTAGGCCTAGCTATAATGGAGTTAGCAACTATGGTTTTTGAGAAATGCACACCTGCACTGCGCCGCCATATTCTGTTGTGTGAGGTGGTGTCTCTTCAGTGGCAGTCTGAGCTGTTAGTTGTGCTGAGACTGGAGACGGAGTAAATTACAGCCCTCATACACCTTTATTACACCTGGCAGAATGGAAAACATGCAGAGTCAGGGGCACACTGCAGACAGACACTTCCGAAAAACAAAATTATCAAAAAACAAAAAACACTTTGGCTTTTCATGTTGTGTAGACTATTTAGAAAGGTTTGTGATATATTATTACAGAAAATGGGAGAGAGGGAGAAATAGAGAGAGAGAGAGAGAGAGAGAGAAAGAGAGGAAAAAGACACATGAGAGTATAGGCTACATATACAGTATGTAGAGTCTTCATATATGTAGGCCTCTCACTTTCTTGTTCTTTCATATGTGTGTGTGTATGACGGAGTGAGAGAGAGAGAGAGAGAGAGAGAGAGAGAGAGAGAGAGAGAGACTGAAACAGAGAGAGAGAGAGAGAGAGCGTATGCGAAACTGGCAAAGAGAACAAAATATTTCACAAAGTGTGCTATAGTGAAATGATGTGTATTTTTGTGAGCTGTAGCTGTGGGCAATTATCATAATGCTAGCTCTGCTCTTCCTAATGGCCTCCGCGTAGGGCTGCACAATTAATAGAAAATAATCGAAAATCGTGATAAAATCGTGAAATCGAAGTCGTGATTTCAATCGTGATTTAATCGTGGCAATAGTGACCTGCCTTTGAGAGCGTCCTTGAAGCCAGAATATACTGAAATGCTGATGTTTCTGGCAAGAAATCTGTCCACCCAAGTTTCATGCTATTGCCTTTACATAATTATCACAATTAATTTTATTTTGCTCATTCCGTATAAAATTCATTCTTTGTTATATTTCATCTTGTTATAATTTTCAAAAAACCTGCAAAAAAATCAATAATCGTGATTAATAATCGTGATTACGATTTTGACCAAAATAATCGTGATCATGATTTTTTCCATAATCGTGTAGCCCTACCGTCTCTCTCTCACCGCATTATCTCTGATGGACATGGAGACGAGGCACATTGTGCTCCATCCTCCGTCGTCCGGTCTGACACACTCTTATCTTATCTCCCATTAGATGTGTCGTGTGTCATTTGCATTGTTCTTTTATGTGTCTGTAGTTCATTCGTTTGCTCGCCTGCCCAGTCGGACACATTCTTTGGCCTCCTCGCAGTGGCGGAACAATAGCACAACGGGCCCCAGGGCAAAACACTGACAGGGCTCCCCCATACAGCCTGCCAAGGTCACAATAGGGCCCCCAATATCAGTACAGGAGGGCCCTGGGCCCAGGGGCAAATGCCCTGCTTGCCCCTCGTATATCTCCGCCCCTGCCTCCTCCCACCTTTCACAAACACTAAGCCGAGCCTTAAGTGACCCCCGAACAAAAGACCTCTTAGTGGCCTACGTGGCATGGGAACGCCATGGTAACTATATGGACCCAATGGAGGACAGAGATATCCTACCGAGAATCATATAGCGACACTTTTAGCATTGGATGCTCAAACCATTGTATTAATAATGCACAGTACTAATAAATTAAAGGGGGCGCAACTACTCATTTCTGGGGGCGGTATGCAAGAACTATTTTGGTGCTCCCCCCCCCCTAAAAAAAACAAACAAAAAAACAAACAAAAACAATGAATAATTATTTGTTATGTATGTGCTAGTGGTTACGCCCCTTGTTAAAGCCTTGTGACCCCCCCCCCCCCCGCAAAGCATACGTTGCATATACTGTAGTTGCGCCCCTGGTCTTGTCAGAGAGAGATGTCTGGTGGTCTGATGGTTGTTCAATGAGAGTCTGTACAGAAGGAGATATTGTCATCTGCATAGCACACTGAAAAATGCTGCATAGCCTACTGTACATGCAGTTACTCCTACAGTACAAATTTGTGGGGGAAAAAAGTCATATATAGTGATTTATAATTACACTGGCCATGCAAATGATCTCCAGCATTGTAATGAAAATGTCATTCATTTAAAGGTACACTGTGCAGGAAATGGTCAAAAAAGGTACTGCAACTATGCTGCTCATTGAAACTGGGCTGCCTATTGCCAAATTTGATCTTTCCATGAAAGTTTACAAAGTAATAAACAAATAATTTCTAGTATGGTCCAAGTAGAGTCATTTTTGCAGATAAAAATTGCTATTTTTGGAAATTCAAAATGGCGGACCATGGAGAAGATCCCCCTTATAATGTATGAAACGTGAAATTCTTCCAGTCATAATGAACAGGCCTACTTAGAATTTGATGGTGGTGGTAAGTATTCATGAAAAAGGTAACATTAGTGAATGGGCAGCATGAATTCTGGAAACAAACAGCAAAAAATCCTGCACAGTGTACCTTTAAACTTTCTCTAAGGGAAATCAGGAAGCAAAGTGAGACAGTTCCTGACTGGTCTATGTCATGGACAGTCCCTTTGACTATGTCTCCCTCCAGTGGTCAAACATGTAACAGCACTTGTATCCCCTGTGTTTATGACCTGCTCAAGTCAAGTCAAGTCAAGTCAAGTCAGCTTTTATTGTCAGTTTCTTCATATGCACAGGTCATGCAAGGAAAATTGCTGTGCAATATACTATGCAATATAGGCTAGTGTACAATATAATGTATTTCATTGTATAATGTATACAATATAATATTTTATATAAGAGACTGGAAGAGAATATCAAATAATCATGTGCCGTGTGAATAATAGGCTACAGTCAAGAATGGAACACGTGATTATTTTTTTTTACTGTGATTAGTAATAATGTATTTTTTTATACATCATTTTTTAAATTTGAATTAGAATGGAATAAAAAGTGCAATTACGAAACACAAAAATGCATAGTAATCAGTGCAGAATGGTAATTATTTGTGGCAGTTTCCCTGCTTATGCAGGCCAATTAGCAGGGGTCACGGCTAATGGGCTAATCTCTCTCTCTCTCTCACACGCACACACACAGATAATCAGAATTCCCCCCACCTGTTACTCTCGCCAACCAGCTCTTACATCACACACACACACGCACGCACGCACACACACGCGCGCACGCACACGCACACACACACACACACACACACACACACACACACACACACACACACACACACACACACACACACACACACACACACACACACACGCGCGCACGCACACGCACACACACACAGGTCTTAAGGAGGGAGAGTGCAGGGCAAAGCCATGTCACTGTGGGGATCTGCTTCAGGGGGATTACATTACATCAGACACACCACTAGTCTTTCTTACAGGCCTGTTCACCACTGACCTCCCTCAAGTCCAAATAAAAGACCAACCATCTGGCCAAAATGGTGAAATTTGAGTTTGGCTGGTAGAAAAGACCAGCTTTCTAGCCACTTTGACCCATTCGGGAGTGTGTGTTTGGCTAGTAAGATTAACATCTATTAGCCATTTTGACTGGTGATGGAAAAAAGTTAATTTAGAGCCCTGATTATGAACTAGCCTGATTATCATCGACTTTCACATCTTTTCGAGACTTGGTCAGACCAAGAGCATAACAATTAACATTTTCCAAACGGCATGGTTGACCTGCCTCCCTTGGTTTGCTACTGGTTGTTTGCTTCCCGACAAAGTGGAAGGAGTTCCCGATTTTTCCGGAACTCAGAAACAATATTTGTATAGCTCCTAGCCTGACTAGAAGCTACGCTGAAGGTGTTGCGTCACTAGGAGGACACGGCCTGGCTAATTATGAACTACATTTTATTTCATTTCATTTAACCCCTTAATATAAATTAGCTGTTACCAGAATGGCAATGACCAAATTGTAATGTATTACTAAAGGCCCTAGCAGTGGTCATAGTAGTGTAGTACTATAGTAGTTAACTTTCAATGTCTATTACAGGGTGCCACAGGAGGTACGGCGTGTGTTAAGGGGCTACTGTGTACTGACACGCTGAACTACCAAGTCATGAACTGCTTAAGTGTACCTATTAAATAATGTCAATCTTTTTTGATATGCCACAATGCACACCCTGAACAAAGTGGAAGCTTCTGTATAGCCTATTCACTACAAAAACCCCACAAGTGAGCCATTGCTGTATAATCCGGATCCTGTCAAAGAGCCATACATCCAATCACTAGAATACTGTATATTGTATAAAACCATTAGAAGCTGGACTAAATGTGAAAAAAGAAAATGTATGCAGGTGTTTAAACGGACACAGGAAATGGTCAAAAAAGGTACTGCAATTATGCTGCTCATTAAAACTGGGCTGCCAATTGCCAAATTTGATCTTTACATGAAAGTTTTCTAAGTAATAAACAAATATTGTCTAGTATGGTCCAAGTCTAAAAATGGCTATTTTTGGAAATTCAAAATGGCGGACCATGGAGAAGATCCCCCTTTTCATGTATGAAAAGTGCAATTTTTTCAGTCATAATGAATACTTAGAATTTGAAGGTGGTGGTAAGTATTCATGAAAAAGGTAACATTAGTGAATGGGCAGCATGAATTCTGGAAATAAACAACAAAAAATCTCACACAGTGTCCCTTTAAATTAACCGAATGTCTGATGAGGGGGAAAAGGCCTGAAGCATCTGACCTGATTCACCCCAGATGAATGGAGTTCCACCTTGCTCCTTGAACATCCATCTGGAGCTAGGCCAGGGATGGGAACTTTTTTGATAGAGCGCCAACATGTTTCATCGCCACCATCAGAGGGCCACATGACCATGCACTTCAAATAAGAGAGAAGCTTTTTTTCATATATTTATACCCAAACGTTTATTAACCCCTTAGCGCAGCACCTATCTTATAACCTTACTGTCACCAAAATTGTAATGGCTAAGTCTTAATCTGTTACTTAAGGCTCTCGGCACTGTCATAGCAATGTTGTTATGATGTAGTTGAGTATTTTCAGCAAATAGTGAATAGGCCCGCCGGCGACCCCATCTGCAGTAAGAGACTACACCATGGTATTTTAACATGATGTCCTTGATAAGCAACCAAGACAAAATGTTTAGTTTTAAAGGAAGCGCAAAATACTCACATTTACTGTACTGCTGGCACAAACATTTAATTATGTTTATATACGAGCCACACTGAGTGAGGAGCTGGACTGCATGTGGCCCAGGGCCCCCAGTTGCCCATCCCTGAGCTAGGAAAGCATAAGTCTCCAAAGGTGTGGTGGTGTTCTCAAAACAATCCTAGCATGTGATTGGGGAAACACTTGTCTAACATTTAGAAAGAGCTTCTACTTTAACTGCTCAAAGATTCGAAAATACAGTCAGAATTACAGAATCAATGTCGATGAGTGAGTCCAGGGCCGGCGCCATTGGGGGGGCCCCCCAGCCAAGCTGCTGTGCCCCCCCCCCCCGGGCCTATTCACCTAAACATGCTGATATGGTCATTAATATGCAACAAATAAGTTTTTTTTCTGAATACAGTAAATATAAAGTAAATGATAAAATGCCACCAGTGCTTAACCACCATAGCCCTAATAAACAAATAAATGAATAGGCTACACTATTTAAACATTTAGACATTGTCAGTAGACCTAAATGTGAAACAATAAGTGAACAGTGATCCCTTGAAATAATGGAATCCTTCCGTATTTAGAAACAAAAGTACTGTTCCGCATAGAGCTGAAATTGAGCCCACAATTTGGTTAAAATGCAGGAAATTGCATCTAAGAAATACAACATTTTCTGGGGGAGGACCCCCATGACCCCCACTAAGGTGCCCCCCCATGCTCCATCAAATGCCCGTCCAAGGACTTCGACTTGGTTCTGCAGCCGGGTCTGAGTGAGTCGACGTGACTGGAGTGGCCATTGTTGCTGAAACAACTGTCGCCCTTCACTCATTTTTCTCCTCTATGTTTAAATTTTACTTACGCCACATCTCTGAAAATCTTGCGATCCTGATTGGTTCTTCTCCATTTTGACTGGGGAGCAGGGCGAATCCAAAGGTCGTCCAAACCCTGGTGTGAGATCGCAAAGCGGAGCAGAAATATGCAATTTCGTTGTGTGCAGTGTGTAGTGAACACTTGTGTGCTATGGAGTGCTGTGTCACAATGACAATGGAAGTTGGAGTTTTCCAGGTGGGCTTTTCGCTTTCACTTTTCACTGATGTGGGGGTGTTGAAAATGACCTCAGGATGGAATCAAACCCATGCAGAGGGGTCAAAACCAAAGAGGCTTGAGACAAGAGGGCTTGGTGTCGCCCCCACTGACCATGCGCAAGGGAGTACGGGGATTGTATCCATCGCACCCACTGACCAATGACCATGCGCAAGGGAGTTCATTTTCCATCCACTCGTGTCCTCAGGCAACGCCCCCATACTACACTGTGGCCAATGCATTTCCCCCCGAGAGATTGTTCTTCTGTCGAGTTTCTTTGGTCAAAACTATAAGTAAATTCATGGTGTAAGTACAACACTAGCGCATAATATTACACAGTTGTTCCACCATTTACGCCATTGTACTTAATGAGATAGACTGTGTTGTCACTGAAAAACACTGAAAACCCAACAAGGACTCAGCACAAACTTCATCCAACTTGTCAGCTGATTGTAAGCCAAGTACACAGGTGTACTTGTTACTCAGGCAAGTTAGGCTACCTGTGTTGGAAGGAAACTGTGTTTCTTTTTTCTTTTCCACTTTTACTTTTAGTTGTGACTGACACTTCTGAAGCCAGGTCCCCTCCCAGCGCAATAGGGCACCTTAGCCCACTGAGCTATGAATTGAATTCAATTGAAACATCTTTTGACATCTCAATCCCTCACCATTTCCTCACTTTTTCTTACCCACATGCACCCCCCCTCCCCCCACACACAAACAATCGGAACGATTGTGTTGAACTAAAGGCAGTATGGGAGTTCTCAGGCTATACAATTTCACTTCATCTCAACATACGTAATCTGAAAATGTTTCTGTCCAATCACATCGAATCATGTATTTTGAAAACTACGTATACAATTACGTTAAATGTGAACACAAGGTTGTTGCGTTAAATACACCTAATATTACCGGTTACCGGTACTTAAATCCACATGGAGTGTAGAGTGTAAACCTTTGTGTGTGTGATGGGGCCTGATCAAAGACTGCATAAGCCTTGTGTGGAGCATCGGTGTTTGCGCTACCTGTGTGCGGCAGACACAATAGGTGGTGGAGTGTTGCGTCAGGCGGTGTGTGTGTGTGTGTGTGTGTGTGTTGCGTCAGGCTGCCACAGCGGGATAATTGAGACTCCAGAGAGACGTCCCCCTGGCCTATGCATGGGCTGAACCACACGCACGCACACACACACACACACACACACACACACACACACACACACACACACACACACACACACACACACACACACACACACACACACACACACACACACACACACACACACACACACACACACACACACACACACACACACACACACACCAGAAAATGGGCTGAGCCAGAGTGACAGAGACAAAGTTTAGCCCTCTGCTGCTACGCCCACATCGCCCACATCACACACACACACACACACACACACACACACACACACACACTACTGCTACTCATATTACCAACACACACACACGCGCACGTACATACATGTACACACACACCCACACACACACACACACGCCCTCCCACTCCCACTACACGCCCGCCCCGCCTGTCGCTCCTGCTGCAATCGTCTGCAATCCTTTCAGCACCACCGTGAGTAGCAGCAGCAGCGGCAGGCAGGCAGTGGCACTCTGTTGCCAGGAGACCAGGTCGCCACGGCCACCAGGCGCTCCACTCTACTCTGCTCTGGGAGACGAAGGAGGACTCAAAGCATTCTCATTAACAAACACACACACACCCACAGATAGACATAGACACACACACACACACACACTCACAATTACAAACGCGCGCACACACACACACACACAGCGCCACCAACCCACCCTCCACCACCGTTGCCATCCCTGTTTGAAAATAAATAACATTGCCATGGGCATGTCTTCATGTCTTTTCTCATCTGCTAGACTAAAGTTCAGTAAATGCCAAAGTACCCGAGGTGGTTGCTGGTGTCTCTATCATAAGTAGAGATGCACAGGATCCAAGATCCGGTTCTGGATCCGGCAGGATAATAGGGTTTTTCACAGGATCCGGAAGGCTCTTAAGCAGTGGATCCGGTATCCGGCAGTTACCTAAAAATCAGGATCTGGTGCATCTCTAGCCTAGGTTTTTCAGTCAGTCTTTCACAACCCCAATTACTGCATGGAGTGAAAAGAACTTTGGAAGCGGCCAGTGCAGGCAGTGTGGCAGTAAGCCAATGAGTCTAAAAAACAGTTTGAGCCAACGTGATAAAAAGGGCCCACGTGTGCGAGTAGGCTATGTGTTTCAACCCTTTCGTAGGATCCGGTATCCGGTTCCGGATCCCGGCAGGATCTTAAGCAGTGGATCCGGTATCCGGCAGGATCCTAAAAATCAGGATCCGGTGCACCTCTAATCATAAGGGTTGCACTGTAGTCCCCTGCAGCACACCTTGACTCTTCACACAGCACGCCTCCTCATTGAGAGACAGGCAGTCATGAATATGTGCTGCTGGTTAAACTGAGTGCTGTTGAGTAGCTCACCGCTTTGGGAACCCCTGTGTGTGCGTGGAGATGGTTTGTGTGTTCTGTTCAGAGGTGTCAAAAGTAAACTAAATGTATGGTGTGAGTACAACAATGACTGGCACATGCCTTTACATAGATGTTGCACCATTTACTCCATTGTACCGGATGTAGACTGTGTTGTTACTGAAAAACGCTAAAAACCTAACAAGGATCCACCACAAATGTGATCCACCCAGCGCAGTAACAGATCATGCTGATCACGCTTGAAATTTGTGGCAGAGCTGCTGCTGAGAAAGAAAAATCAACATAATAAAGCACACCCCCATACCTAATTAAAATGAGTATTTACATGAAGTAATATTAAACATTAAGTAAGATGCCATGCTAGCGCTATGTCTCATGAAGAGACAGGTTATGACATATGTGTAATACCTACCCAATTAACAAAACCCACAGAAGCATCTGAAAGATGTAAACCGGGCACGCTTTGTTGAGCCTGTTATGGTACATGCCTGCAATATTGCGAAAATCTTTTGTCATCCTAAAGGGAGTGTATGGGACAGGACATGCATTAATATGAGTTGATTATTGCTCATTGTTACACCATCCACCTTGTGGTTACGCGTGCGTGCGCACGCGCATCCGCGTTTGTGTGTGAGCGTATGTATGGGTGTGTATGTGCATGTGGCGTGCGGTGCGCGTGTGATCTGTGTGAGTTGGAGATGGTAACTGATTTCTCCTCGAGGGAACACATTTCATCATGGCTTGTTTTTAACCCTTATCTTACTCACAGCGGCCGGCGCACGTCTCAGAGGAGATGAGGAGCTCTCCCTCTGCTAACATGAGCGCATGAGAGAAGTGGTGGAGAGGAGAGGAGAGGAGAGGAGAGAAGTGGAGAGGAGAGGAGAGGAGAGGAGAGAAGTGGAGAGGAGAGGAGAGGAGAGAAGGGGAGAGGAGAGGAGAGGAGAGGAGAGGAGAGGAGAGGAGAGGAGAGAAGAGAAGGGGAGATGAGAGGACAGGAGAGGAGAGGAGGAGAGGAGAGAAGAGGAGAAGAGAGGAGAGGAGAGGAGAGGCATGGAGAGGAGAGGAGAGGAGAGGAGAGAAGAAGAGCAGAGAGGAGAGGAGAGGAGAAGAGAGGAGAGGAGAGGTGAGGAGAGGAGTGGAGAGGAGAGGTGAGGAGAGGAGAGGAGAGGTGAGGAGGAGAGGGGAGGAGAGGAGAGGAGAGGAGAGGAGAAGAGGGGAGAGGAGAGGAGAGGAGAGGAGAGGAGAGGAGAGGAGAGGAGGAGAGAAGAGGAGAGGAGGGGAGAGGAGAGGAGAGGAGAGGAGAAAAGGAGAGAGGAGAGGAGAGGAGAGGAGAGGAGAGAAGAGGAGAGAAGGGGAGAGAAGGGGAGATGAGAGGACAGGAGAGGAGAGGAGACAAGGAGAGAGGAGAGGAGAGGAGAGGAGAGGAGAGGAGAGAAGGGGAGAGAAGGGGAGATGAGAGGACAGGAGAGAGGAGAGGAGAGGAGAGGAGAGGAGAGGAGAGGAGAGGAGAGGAGAGGAGAGGAGAGGAGAGGAGAGGAGAGGAGGAGAAGAGAGGAGAGGAGAGGAGAGGAGGAGAAGAGAGGAGAGGAGAGAGGAGGAGAGGAGGAGAGGAGAGGAGAGGAGTAGAAAGGAGAGCTAAATGAGAGGGAGGGAGGAGATGAAGCCAGGTGTGAAGAGTAGAGTCCTAATGGGCAATCCCAGGTAACGTACAGTAGGCTACTGTGCTGTACATACGAGACCCTGTGGAAACGCTTTTAAAGCACACTCAGTCAGGTAGTATCTCAAATGGCAGATGAAAAAAAGAGAACAGAAACGTACTGTAGATATTATAACAGGACGTGTGTAGATACGAGATCTAAGGTTTTACTGGCAACGTTAATAATACCCTACTTCTTTTCTTTAGAGTTTGAGGTGTGTCAGTAGGGTGGAATATAATAAGAATATGACCTAATGCGTTATTATTGAATTAGCATCCATATCAATAGTGCACCTAATGACTTTAAACACTCATGAGTCAGGCATTCACATGGCTAAAATGAGTGAGTCACTATTCAAAGGTCAACTTAAAGGCTAATAGCGTGACTCAGCATGACACAACAATACAAGGAACTCAGCTATCACATCAGGACAGAATCTGAGGCATGCAAATCTGATATCACACAACAGCATTTATTGACAAAGAACTTGAACTTGAAGCACCAAATTCCGTTTGTTTCTTTATCACGCCGTAAGCCTATCTCAGCGAAACATGGGTTCTTCAATGTCAACGTCTTATTTAAATGTTTTGAGTTAAACTGCACTGCATCGGAGACTGGTCAAACGCAATTTCAAACTTCTGAACTAACCCTGTTACATGGGTTTTTGACAATAAAGTACACTTGAACTTGAAACCAGCTTTCCTATCACAACAAAAGCTTGAACTTCAAAACATGAGGAACATGGGGATGATGAGAACTTGATAATTAAGAGAGCTAGTTGCTGTGGCCAGTGTTATCAGAGGTGTATAAGATAGAAGTAGGACATAAAGTCATGGATCCATGATGGAAGTACAACACTCATACATGAAATTACATAGTTGTTAAATCAGTTACTTCACTGTAGCCTACATGACTAATTAGTTTTTTTAGACTTTCTTTTCATTCTACCTCTACCTTATACGCCTCTGAATATCATTCATCTTGTGCATAAGGGTGTGAGCGTGTGTGTGTTTGAGCATGTGTGTGTGTGTGTTTGAGCATGTGTGTGTGTGTGTGTGTCCCATTTATGTTGTACTGCTGAGGCTGGCTGTGTAACATGCAGGAACTGAAAACTTTCTATCCACTAGGCTACCTATAAGAAACTGAAGCAGCGGTTTCACGTGTTTAGTTTCACAACATTCAGCATTTTTCTGTTTCGGTTCTCCTTATCCTGAAGTTCTGTTTAAAGCTAACCCATTAAAGGGACACTGTGCAGGAAATGGTCAAAAAAGGTACTGCAACTATGCTGCTCATTGAAACTGGGCTGCCTATTGCCAAATTCGATCTTTACATGAAAGTTTACTAAGTAATAAACAAATATTTTCTAGTATGATCCAAGTAGAGTCATTTTTGCAGCTAAAACCATGGAGCGGACCATGGAGAAGATCCCCCTTTTCATGTGTGAAAAGTGCATTTTTTCCAGTCATAATAAACAACTACAAATCTCACACAGTGTCCCTTTAAACCTCCCCAGATCTATTTGTGCCAGCACGAAGACATTCAATTCACTGAGGTATCAGGAACATACATTGCAAGGTCTATATAAGGCAAATATACAATACAATACATTCAATTCAACGTTTTGTGATTATGCAAATGACAACAAACGTCTGTCACAACAATCAGTGCAATGGCTGTCACCTTGTGAGTGCAGAGATGAGGTACAAGGTCAGGAAGGTGATGTGTGGAGGTCAGTCTGTGCCATGTAATCTCAATGGGGCCATACGAGTTCTCACATCAGTGCCATGTAATCTCAATGGGGCCATACGAGTTCTCACGTCAGTTCAGACTGCACTGTCAGTCAGTCAGGAGAGAAGACAGCTGACTGCTCAAAGTTCCGTTGGTTACCACCACGATCCTCTTCCATTTCCTGTTTCGGTGGGTGATTGACAGGCGGTGAGCACCCTATCCCTGTGCGCCGGAGCCAGGCAGTAGCCAATAGCCTGCTCCGTTTCCCGGACTCTCCGGCGGAAGCGGTCCCGGTCCCTGGCCAGCTCTTCCCAGTGACCTTTGCGGGAGGCTTGAAGGGCAAATGACCACGCCCACATCTTGTGCACCTGGACCTTCGGAGAGAACTGAACCTGTAGAGCAACATACAGTAGGTCACATGAGTTAAAGGAGAGAACTGAACCTGTAGAGCAGGGGTGGGCAATTATTTTGGCCCAAGGGCCGCATTGGGTTTAGAAAGTATCTAGACTGTATCTAGATGTAGACTTTAGTAATCTAAGGTTTCCAAGACCCTTGTTTTAGGTAGCCCATTTAAGAATGAGTGTCTATATGAATCTGCATTTTTTTCTTGGAAAGGCTCTGAGGGCCGCATGAAATGGCTGAGCGGGCCGCATGTGGCCCTCGGGCCTGAGTTTGCCCACGTCTGCTGTAGAGCAACATCGGTCAACATAGGTCACATCAGTTAAAGGCAGGGGTGATAGTGAAAAAAAATCCTGAGCCTGAACTTTTCCCCCTGCTCTAACGACGACTACAAGATACTGCATAGTGACGTAACGTAGGCCTATTTTGACACATAAACATTTAATAGCCTGTGTATTAGCATTATTCAAGCCTGATTAGGAGAAGAAAACCCTGAACCTGTAACACTCTCTGAGATAAGAATAACCTAATGGCTAATTATTATCAATGTTTTTATTTTTGCAAACTCTGTCAAGCCTGAAATCTGGCATGGAGCCTGAATACTATCAGCCCTGTAAAGGTTAAAAGGCCAGCAAAGTGAAGTAAAAGCCCAACAGTGAAACTCCAACTCCCATTGTCATTGTGACACAGCACTGCACAGCACACAAGTGCACACTGCACACAACAGAGGACAGAGGACACACACACACACACACGTACGCACACACACGCACGCACGCACACACACCCTCATGTGTCTACATTTAGGGTCAATTCATGCACAATGTTTACTCCAAACCCACAAACAATATACTGTATGCCCAAACACACACACGACACATGATATGCTTGCATGCCCATGGGGCCATATAATGTGCCCTATACCGTCATGGCGGTGGCTTTATTTAACCAAGCTGTGACAGTCATGTGAGCAAGTGACTAATATAAAAACCCCAGGCATGTGTTTCCCCCCGGTGGAGTCCCCAAAACCTCAATAAAGTTGTAGCCTACGCAGTCAAAAAAGGTAGTGCTAATTCAACACTTTAGAGACTACTGCTGGACCAAATACACTCTGGCAGGTGTTAAATTGACTCTCAAAGTGCTGTATCAGCACTTCATGTTTTACTGTGATAACATGCAGAACTGTGTGCTGGTTCTGGCTTTAACTAGTTCATCTGTACCCTGTACTCTATTTTCACTGGTGAATCTGGAGCAGGTACAGTAGTGTACAGATCTCCATATACGGGGCGGAGCTCCCAGGTGTAGCATGTAGCGTGTGTGTGTGCTATGATGATGTTTGCTGTTGGTAGGCAACACTGAGGGGATATACTGTACTGGGAGGGACTGGAGGTGCTGCGTGAATGACTAAGTGTGAGTGGGAGGTTGAAATACATAGGAAGTATTTGCCATAAGGTGTGTTTGCCAACTTAGTGTGTGTGTGTGTGTGTGTGTGTGTGTGTGTGTGTGTGTGTGTGTGTGTGTGTGCGAGCGCGTGTGTGACCCATTCATGTGGGCAGTTTTTGACTAATCATTCACTCATGTACGTACCATTTTGGACTCCTTTGGTCTTTTTGTAACCGACACTACCTCCTGTTATCCGTTTCGTCCAGAGTTGTCAAAAGTAAAAGTAAAAAAATAAATAAATAGTTTCCTTCCAACACAGGTAGCTTATCTCAGTAACCCACTAGACGACGTGTACTTGTCTTACGATCAGCTGACTCTACACTGGTTAGGTCAAGTTTGAGGTGAGTTCTTCTTAGGGGTGGGCGATATGGCAAAAATGTTGTATCACGATTTTTTAACATGAAATCACGATATCGATTTTTTATCACGATCTTCCATCCAAAAAATAAAAACAACAAAAAACAACTTTCATATACTTGCAATTTGTAATTTGCAGTCAATAAAATGTTAACACACTGATGATACTCTCATAAATTGTACAAGTGGAATACAATAACGTAAAGAATAAAGTGAAGACAACAACACAAGTGAGAAAACGTCACTCTGATACTGATAATAAACATCTTCACTGCAAGACGATCTATACGATTTCTCCACTTTGGCAGATTCGAGACGATATTTTACTCAATATCGCGATTCACGATATAATATCGTCATATCGCCCACCCCTAGTTCTTCTTAGGTCTTCAGTGTTGTTCAGTAACAACACAGTCTATCCTTCCTACCTCATTAGGTACAATGGAGTTAATGGTTCAACAGCTATGTTATATCATGTGCTAGACTTGAACTTGCACAGTGAATTTACTTTTACCATACTTTTGACACCTCTGTTTTTTGTCTGTCTTCATACCTTTGTGGGGTTGCACAGGTGGTTTTTATATTGCATGTTAGTTTTTTTTCTCCCATTATTTGCACCTTTTCACACTGTGGACTGTGCACCTGTAATGTGGCTTCCATAGTACTGTGTATGATGACAATAAAGGCTCTCTCTTCTATTCTAGTCCATTGTAGACAGATACCCTGTCAAATGGACATTGTAGCAGTTGGAAGTTTCAACATGCCACTGAAACCTCAGAACTTCCCCATCCATAACTTATTAACCCCTTCATGGAAAGGCTCTATTATAAGCTTGTTGTTACCAAACATGGTGATGACCCCCCCAGTCCTGATCTTGATGACCCCCCCAGTCCTGATCTTGATGACCCCCCCAGTCCTGATCTTGTACTGCTCTGCAGTGTTGTTATGATGTAGTTTTTTTTTTTTTTTTTTTTTAAGCAAACAGTGAATTGGACCACTGATGATCACATCTGTACTAAAAAGCTACAAAACACCATATTCAACTTCTTCACGCATGCATTAAAAAAAAACACATTCAACTTCTTCACGCATGCATTAAAAACACCATATTCAACTTCTTCACGCATGCATTAAAAAAAAACACATTCAACTTCTTCACTTAACTTAAAGGGACAGTTTGGTCAATTTCAACATGCAGTTGTATTGCTCACGCTACCCTTGACTTGTCAGTACCTGGTGATGCCACATTTTTCGGCTCAGCCCTTTCAGAGATATGAGCAATTCTAATGGGGGCAGCGTTTGTTTACATTTTTAAAAAATGAAACATAGGCCAACTCCAAATATTTTCCCAAAAGGTACTGCTGTTTGCTAGTTGTCTGCTGATGTTTTATAACCTTTTGGATGTTAATATAAAAAAATAAAAATGTTTTTTTGAAATGTAAACAAAGAGCTGCCCCCATTACAATGACCAGGATCTCGGAAACGGCTGAAGAAGAAGAAAAAAAAACCTCAGGTACTGTCAAGTCCAGGGTAGTGTGAGCATTACAACTGCATGTTGAAATTGACCAAACTGTCCCTTTAAGCATTAAAAAAAACCCATATTCACCTTCTTCACTGCAGGTTGATCTCCGAGGTCACCTCTGACCTCTTCACCTTTGGCCTTTCTCTTCCAGGGGACCAGAGCAGGTTTGTCCGGGCCCGGGCCCACAGGGGTGCAGCAATGGTGCCTGGGTAGCGTCCTACGAAGGAGCCTACTGTGTGGCCTCTTTGACCTCCTTCTACCTTCATACTGGAATGCACTTGGAATGAAGCCGGCCTGTGGCTCACCACCATCAGCAGGTATCCAAGTGGAGGATGAGCCATCAGTGAGTTTTGGTTTGGCGTTAGTCTTGGTATGAGTGCTAGCTTTGGCTTTGGCTTTGGGGCTGCAGCTGCTGAGGCAGGCTTTGAAATGTAGAGGATGGTACGGGTCATCGCTGTGACTCAGAGACTGCCACAGGGCCTCCTCCTCATCCTCCTCGGACAAGGACGACGAAGGCCCCGTGCTGCTGTCTGTGTCCGTCACAGACGACTGGGGCTCGGGGACTTTGGGGGATTCGGGAAGTGCGGTGGTGTCAGGCTTGGGGAGCGGGACTGGAGGAGTTGTGTGCTTGCGCTTGCTGTTCTTCTCGGAGGCCTTGGAGCTGAGGGAACAGGCTGTGAAGTGAAGAGGGTGGTAGGGGTCGGACGAGCTGGAGAAAAGCTCCCAGAGCTTCTCGCTGTCCTCTCTGTCACCGTCCGCACCGTCCGAGCCGGAGCTGGAACAGTCCGAACTGCCCCAGCTGCTCTCGCTGTCAGAGCGCCCCGCGAAGGACGGGCAGAGAAGAGCGGCAGTGTCAGTGTGGTCCTCCTCCACAGCGGGCAAAGTCTCCACTTTAAATCCCCAGCTAGTGGTCTTCGTCTGCTCTGCGCCCTCCCCTGCCGAGTAGCCAAAGATGCTGGTGGAAAAACTCAGAGGACTGAAAGGGTCATAGGACGCGGTCACTATGTCAGCTTCCACTGATGTGTCATTGTCCCAGCCGAAGACTTTATCCTCGTGTGAGGGTTTGCTGCAGTATAGATCATCACCACCAATGCCACTGGTCTTCTCGGGTCCCACGAAAACATTCCACTCACCGGGGCGGCCCAAGCTCCAGCTGGCGTGGTGGCCGATGCTGAGCTCCTCGGTGTCGGAGAATCCTTCCGTCGCCCTCGCCACAAAGTCATCCACCAGCGAGCAGCAGAGCTCGTCCGACACCAGGCTGGAGAGCAGGGAGCCCGGGTGGTGGGAGCCGCTCAGGTCGGACAAGGGGCTGGAGCTGGAGACGAGGACGCTTTTGTTATTGTCAAACAAGGAGGAGAGGAAGAAGCCCTCCGCGGAGTTTCCAGGCGCGCTCATGTGTTGGATGCCCGGTCCTGTCTCGTCCGAGATCCGCACGTGGACTTCGACACGGAACATCTGGAAGACTGTGTTTATGAAGGAACATGATGAGTTACAAAAGTCGGTTTAGCCAGAGACATTGCATCCCTATTGCACCACTTGATATAGTCATAAACAACAGTTGGTCTGACCACTCAGAGGTGACTCACAGTGGGAAATTCAGTAAGTCCTTGACAGATATTTTACCATATAGGCTACAACTATCAGGAAAACGCGTAATTTAAATTGCATGGTCATGAATTTTCCAAACATAGGCCTACATACTTGTAGTTTCTGAAGAGAAACAGTTCGATGTCATAAAAATATTCAAAAGATCATGCGCGCCAGGCGCCACATTCAAGCGCGCAAGAGTACTTCCTGGTGGCAAAATATTTTAGTCTGTTACACAAAATGAATAGCAGTACAACAAATCCACACAGAAAATAAATATTTGTATCGTTCTGTAATAGAAATCTATAATCTTGGTGGGTGACCAACACTGCAATGTACCACCACCAATGTGCAGTGCCTCTAGAGCGACTTTAGTTTCGTAACGCGACAAAGCCGAGGCTTACCTGACACGAAACTGTAGTAGATCAGCTGGACCAGGAAGCGCAGCTGCTCCCACAAAACAAACAGAATTTGCTTCGTCCATGGCAAGATCATCATCCCACTGTCCCCGAACCGATTTACGGCACCTCGGTCCATATTCTGTTTTCCAGTCTCCACCTCCATTGTTGGATAAATGTTGTTCGTCAAATGCGCAAACGGTCTTCTCCTAATATTTGATCGTACTTGGCGGTCAGCTGTTGGCGACAGTAGTAATAACCCGTCATTTCTCTCTTCTGGTAGGACAATGCTTACTAATGTCCACTAACCAACTTCAAGTCTATACACTTCGCCATGTTGACAGACTAGAACTACTTCTTCAGTGTGGCATACGTGCAGCGTGTGGTGTGTTGACGAGGTTACCAAGAATATATAAACAAACCCGTGTGCAGATAGTACCCTTTGATTGGACAATGATCCTGTCACTCTTGAGAGTAGACCAGTGCTCTAAAAACACGCCTACTTTCTACTTCACTCCGCCCGAGCTGTCAAAACGCAACCAAAGGCAACCTATTGAACAGCATACTGAAATTGAGAAATACATTAAAAAGGCAAATAAGCCTACTTGTAATAACAATAAATAAAGAAACAGTAGCAATACACATGAAAATAAGAGAATGACAAAAACACAGCAAGGTGATCCCATTCAGAGGAACAGACTCCGAGTGAGAATTTCAATTAGGGGCCTGTGGCTAAGGCCTATTATTGATGGGTGATGTCTTGCACATATCGCCGAGTTAAGACCTCTATTCTAATTTACCTGGTTAAGATACCAGCTTCCCCTTTCATTCTCAGTTAATCCTGTTGGATGTGGTTCATCCTTCTTGGTGGTATGCAGACATTGGATACTGTGGCCTTTGATACAAAGACTTTCTCAGTCAAAGATGCAACAGTTACACATGCACCAAGAAATTCTCCTTTTTGAATTCAGATATGCCACCCATAATGTTGTGTGCACTGCATTGCAAAATTTCAAGCAAAACTCTACTCTTAGCCTGCACTAATTGGACCTTCACACTTTACTGGTGCAATGTGCAATTGATGATGATTGGCCAACAGCCTGGTCCACTTGAGCTATGAAACTTCCCACACTAAAATGACAGGTGTTTCCGTTATTTTGTCCAACCTCTGTACATGCATACACTCACTGGCTACTTTATTAGGGACATCTTGCTAGTACATGGTTGCCTTTTGCCCTCAAAACTGCCTTATCAAGTCAAGTCAAGTCAAGTCAAGTCAAGTCAAGTTTATTGTCAATTTCTTTACATGCACTGGTCATACAAAGAATTTGAAATTGCGTTTCTTGCTCTCCCATGCAGACATAGACTAATCTAGGTAAGGACATACACAGTATAGACATAGACAGTACTCATACATGGACATAGACAGTATGGACGTAGACATTGCTCATACAGACATTTAAAGTGCAAGACTGGACAACAGAAGACTTGTAGAGAACATACATTAAGAGGAGGTATTTTGTTGTACTTTTTCTAAAAGTCCTTTATAGGCGTTCTGACATAGTAATAGTAGCATTTGAAGAAATAAATAATTAAAAAAGGTTTTTATTAAATACACCAGCAGCAGTATGTGTGTGTGTGTGTGTTTGTATGTGTTTTGTGTGCGTGTGTGTGTGTGTGTGTGTGTGTGTGTGTGTGTGTTTAGTGCAGGTAGAAAGTGCGGTGTGCGTCTGTGTGTGTGTACCTGTGTATGTGTGTGTGTGTGTGTGTGTGTGTATGTGTGTGAGTATGAGTTGTGTGTCAGTGTGTGTATGTTTGGGTTTTAGTGCAGAAAGTACAGTGTGCTTGTGTGTGTGTGTGTGTGTGTGTGTGTGTGTGTGTGTGTGTGTGTGTGTGTGTGTGTGTGTGTTTTTTGAGTTAGTGCAGGTTGAAAGTTCAGTCACAGATGTAGTAGTGCAGGTGGAATGTTCAGTCGCAGATATGGTGGTGGGGATGAGGGGGGGGAGCGTTGTCAGTGGGCCTGGCTGGCTAGAGGCTGACAGTGAAGGGAGAGTGGGTTTGAAGTGTTCAGTATCTTGATTGCTTGATGCATCGTGCTGCTTGCAAGCCTGGTGGTACGGGAACGGAGGCGCCTCTACCTCTTTCCAGAGGGCAGGAGCTGAACAGTTTTGTGTGCAGGGTGGCTTGTGTCTTTGATGATCATCAGTGCTTTCCGGGTGAGGCGTGTGGTGTAAATGTCCTGCAGGGAGGGGAGTGGTACTCCAATGTACTCCTTCTTCGCTGTGTTCACAACACGCTGGAGTGTCTTCCTGTTTTTCTCCGTGCAGCTTCCTCCCCACACTGTGATGCAGCTGGACACGACGCTCTCTATGGTTCCTCTGTAGAATGTTGTCATGATGGAGGGTGTAGCACTTGCCTTCTTTAGTTTGCGCAAGAAGTAGAGACGCTGATGGGCCTTCTTCGCCAGTGATGTAGTGTTGGTGGTCCAAGAGAGGTCGTCGCTGATGTGCACTCCAAGGAACTTGGTGCTGCTCACTCTCTCCACAGCATCACCGTCGATGGTCAGTGGTGGCAGTTGTTTTTGGACCCTCTGAAAGTTGACAACAATCTCCTTGGTCTTGTTGACATTCAGCAGGAGGTTGTTGTCTTTGCACCATCTGGCCAGCAGGTCTACTTCTTCTCTGTAGCCCACCAGTGTTGTATCATCCGCAAACTTCACTAGATGGTTAGTGCTGTGGGTCGTTGTGCAGTCATGTGTCAGCAGCGTGAACAGCAGGGGGCTGAGAACACAACCTTGCGGAGCCCCCGTGCTCAGGGTCAGGGTGCTTGAGGTGTTATTCCCTACCCGTACTGCTTGTGGTCTCTGCATCAGGAAGTCCAGCAGCCAGTTGCAGAGGGAGGTGCTGAAACCTAGTTTGTCCAGTTTTCTGATGAGTTGTTGTGGTATTATGGTATTAAATGCTGAACTGAAGTCAATGACAGCATTCTCACATATGATCTTTATTGTCCAAGTGGGTGAGGGCTGGATGGAGGGCAGAGCAGATTGCATCCTCCGTGGATCGCTTGGCTCGGTATGCGAACTGGTAGGGGTCCAGGGTGGGGGGTAGGGTGGCTTTGATGTGTGACAGGACTAGCCGTTCGAAGCACTTCATGATTATGGGCGTCAGTGCTACAGGACGGTAGTCATTGAAGCATGATGGTGATGATTTTCTTCGGCACGGGTATGATGGTAGCAGCTTTGAAAAGTGATGGGATGACTGCTTGCTCCAGAGAGATGTTAAAGATGTCTGTGAAGACATCCTTCAGCTCTTCTGCACAATCCTTCAACACTCGGCCAGGTATGTTGTCTGGGCCAGCTGCTTTGCGTGGCTGATGGTGGCCAGTGTCCTCTTCACACTGGCAGAGGACAGGTACAGGGGTTGATCATGGGGGGGAGGGGGAGTTTTCTGTGGATGAGTGTCATTTTGTGCTTCAAAACGGGCAAAGAAACTGTTTCAGTCGTTTAGCAGAGAGGTGTTGTTGTCACAGCTTCGTGGTGCGGGCTTATAGTCCGTGATGGCCTGTATGCCCCTGCCACAGGCTCTGCGCATCTCTGCTGTCTTTGAAGTGTGTTGTTATTTTGTCCGAGTATTCCTTTTTTGCTTTCCTGATGCCCTGGGACAGGTTTGCCCTTGCTGCTTTTAGGCCAGCTACGTCTCCTGCTCTGAAGGCTTTGTCTCTGGCCCTCAGCAGTCTGTGAACGTCTCCTGTGAACCATGGCTTCTGGTTGGCCCCTGGGGTGATGCGTTTTATTTCTGTAACATCATCAATGCATTTTGTGATGTAGGACGTCACGGTGTCTGTGTACTCCTCAATGTCAATGTGGTTGCTGTGGGTGGCAGCTGTTTTGAACATGTCCCAATCTGTGGTTTCAAAGCAGTCTTGTAGTCGTGACACGGCTCCCTCTGGCCATTTTCTCATCTCCTTCGGAGCTGGTTTGGTGAGTTTTACCTTTTGTCTGTAGGCTGGCAGTAGCAGAATCGTTAGGTGGTCTGATAGGCCGATGTGGGGGATGGGCTTTGCCTTGTATGCTCCTTGTTTTGGGGTATAAAAAAAAGTCCAGGGTGTTTTGTCCTCTTGTTGGAAAGTTAACATGTTGGTGAAATTTTGGAAGTACTGTTTTGAGATTTCCGTGGTTGAAATCTCCCATGACCACTGTGAAGGCATCTGGGTGTGCATCTTGTTGTTCACTGATTCCCCGATGCAGCTCGTTCAGTGCCTCGCTTTCTGGCGCTGTTGGTGTTGCTAGGAGCGAGGTAAACTGCGACCAGTAGAATGGCGGATATTTCTTCTCTTGGTAAATAGAAGGGTCGGCACTTGATGATCATGAACTCCACTAGTGGAGAGCAGTGTCTCTGTACCACCGTAGCATTTTTGCACCAAGCATCATGTGTGTAAACACANATTCCTCCCCCTCGTTTTTTCTCTGCAAGGGCTCTGTCCGCTCGGTGGCACGTAAGTTGCTCCAGTTGTAAAGCCGAGTCGGGTATGCCGTCGTTCAGCCATGATTCTGTAAACACGGTCACACAGCAGTTCCTCACAGTTTTGTTCGCTGATCTTAGTAGCCGTATGTCATCCATCTTATTGTCCATAGATCTTACGTTTGCCAAGAGAATTGATGGTATTGCTGGACGAGTTTGGGTTTGTCTGCAAGCCGTGTTTCGACGCCACCTCGTTTGCCTCTCTTCCTAATTCTGGAGCACCTCTTTCGCCGTCTCCATGTAGGCGAAGCAGACGGGTCCGATGTATGCCGCCGTAGTATCCCAAGTTCTTCCAGTGTCTCTGTTGGTATATCCAATACATCGCTTAAGTTGTCCATTCTTATCTGCAACAGCTGTTGCCGACTGTACATGCGTTCCGACATAGTTTCCGACGATAGACATTTCGAATGACACATTATAACACAAATAAACACTGCGAGTTGGGAGAGTAAGGAGTCGCTGCAGCTACGTGCGCCACATCCGGATAGATCCGTATGAACTTATGGGCTAAGGCATATTATTGATGATAGGTGAGGTCTCACACATATCGCAGAGTTAAGACACATTCATGTGACGGAGGTCATCTTGCACCTGTTCACCCCCCTCGGGGATCGAACGTGCGACCTCGTCAACTACAACGGTTCGGCAATGGGAGACACAGTACGATACCGCTGGGCCAAGAGACTAGTCTCTCGGCCCAACGGCACGAGACTGTATGAGGCTATCGGAGGGAGGTTTACCAACGTTCCACGCCAACTCTGTGCTAGTTAGCCTCCGTTACACTCTCCCCCTTAAACCTCACTCCCATCCGGGTCACGGCACCACTGTGACGGAGGTCATCTTGCACCTGTTCACCCCCCTCGGGGATCGAACGTGCGACCTCGTCAACTACAACGGTTCGGCAATGGGAGACACAGTACGATACCGCTGGGCCAAGAGACTAGTCTCTCGGCCCAACGGCACGAGACTGTATGAGGCTATCGGAGGGAGGTTTACCAACGTTCCACGCCAACTCTGTGCTAGTTAGCCTCCGTTACATTCACACTCAAAATAATCAATTTGGCTTTAGTGGCCTACTACCAATGAATCCAATTCTTCAGACAAGGTTTGATAAGTGGATAGTAATAAAGTTATCTGTGTGAGGCAAAAAGTACAGTTCAAATGAAGGTGGCCATTCCTAATGCACCGATTAGGCAATACAGGTATAACACTATTGTTAAAGAGTATTTGTGGGAGGGTAAAAAGCCTAGGGTCGAGGCTAGAGAACTGTCAAAATATACTTACCTTCGAGTGGTTAAAAAGTATTTAAAATGGTTACAAAAAGTTTACCTTTTATACTCACCTTTTCTCACATGAGCCGTTTACTTTGGGTAAAAAAATGCATTTGTATTTGTGTAACAAATGACTCGGTGACCAATGGTGTTTGTTTAATTATTCTTATTTTGCATTTATTTGTTTGAAGGTTTTTCACCTTTTGTGTCCTACGACTGAAAGTCAATAAAAAGACAATGAGTGGAACCCTGTGTCCATCCCAGTCCTTCCATTTCAAGCACGGAAACCCTTCTGCGCTGTTAGACTTGACAGTTTGAATAAATGACTTAGTAGTATTACTAATATGGCAAAATTGTCTAGGTCTTGAGTTGCAAGATTTGGTTTGGGACCAAATTGTGCGTAATATGGGGCTGGGCAGTGAGACACACAAAACAATATTTATACATTATAAAATAATTCATATGGTATACTACTGGACACCTGTTAGGCTGAGGAGAGTTGGTCTAATCAACAGTGATGAGGGCTAGAGATGTAAGAACTCTGTGGGTGCATTTTCTCCATCTCATGTGAGACTAGACTGCCCACTTGCCTCCCCCTTCTGGACTCAAGTGATTGGGACTAGGGCTGTGTATTGCAGCCATCTTCCTGTATCGATTTGATTTCGATTCTTGGGGCTTTGAATCGATTAATCACGATTCAATTCGATTCGATTCGATTAATTCCGAATCGATTCAATCCGTTCCCTTCTTGGTGCCAGGATTTCCCCCAAAAGATGCTGTTGCCTATTTTTATATAAAAATGTCAAAGAGCTGTGGCTTGACAGTGTTCACAGATTGCTAATTTGTAACAAGTAGGCCTAGGCCTAATTGACTAATACCTACTGAGTATTTTCCATAGACCTAAATGAAACAAAAAGAACGAGAAGAAAAAGAGCAAAACAAAATCGATGTTGTGCCTTTTAGATTAAATCGATCGATTATTGATTAAATCGATTATTTTACCCAGCCCTAATTGGGACAATGGAGGAGCTGCTGAAGCAGCCACTGCCAAGCTCATCTCGCCTGTGCCTACTTGATACAAAAAATGAGCGCTGTCTATGTCCATACTGTCTTATGTCCATGTATGAGTACTGTCTATGTCTATACTGTCTATGTCCTTACCTAGATTAGTCTATGTCTGCCTGGGAAAGCAAGAAACGTAATTTCAAATTCTTTGTATGACCAGTGCATGTAAAGAAATTGACAATAAAACCAACTTGAACTTGAAATACTGCAGCTATGTGTTCTCCACTCGCTCAACAGTGCTTGTCCTCGCACTGCTACTACAAAAGACAACTCACTGCCATGTACTTTGTTCAAAAAAGGTTTAATTTGCTTTAGGAAAAAAAAGATTACAGAAGAAGAACACACTCTTTTCATTGCTCATCATATGATCCAATTAGGAATAAATAACTGGCCATGTTAATATCAACTCAGCATGTTGGGTTGCTTTTTTTTTTTTTACAGTCATTAAAAATAACATGATTATGTCTCTTGCTAAGGATGTGTGAGATGCAAAACCCTGACTGTTTAAAAAAAAGAGAGAAAGAAAAGAAAAAAACCACAAACAAAACGAGTTCACACAACATATACTAATCATCCCAGATTTACACACAGGAAAAAAAAAAAAAAAAAAAAACAGTAATCATGATTTATAGCCACGTGTGGCATTCCCTTATGTTCATAAAATAAAATAACCGTGAAGGTGTTGCTCATCACACACATGTATGGAGGGTGGAGAAGGAAAAACAGAGCGAGAGAGAGAGAAGAGAGAGAAGAGAGAGAGAGAGAGAATGAGAAGAGAGATGAGAGGAAAAAGAAAGACCAGAGAAAAAGAAAGACCAGAGAAAAAGAAAGGGAGAAAAAACATTTAAAAAAAAATCTCATTTAAAGTGTTGCCAGGCACTGGAGCCAGGCTTGACAGACAGACAGAATGTTTAAATCATGAGAACTTTTGGAGAGGCCGATGACCCCCCCCCCCCATGCACAACAACGACGCTGAGGAAAGACGAGGATGAGGAGAACAACTGAGGACGAGAGAAACGAGTAAAGGCACCCAGGCTGGTGGTTCTCCTTCGAGGATGAGAGAACCATTCAAGGACAAGTGGTATGAAATGGGTACGGTTCTTTTTGGCACAAAAGTCAGTACGACGTGGGACAGAGGGGGAGGGAGGGAGGGGGTAACAACAGAAAATATTGTCGGCTCTGAAAAAAAGATAAAGGCTTTTTTTTCTATAAGTGTGTATGTAAAAAAAGTATAGTGTAAAAATCACTACCCCCACCCACCTGCCTCTTAATTATTCAATATATATTTGTATTTATATATTTATTTATATATATACTCTTTAATAAGTACTCATCCATTTTGGTCCACTAATGTCAAAAAATGTACAAAACATTACATCTTCTCTGTAGTAACAAACTAGAGGGATTTAAAAAAAAGACTCTTCTACGCTCCTGTAAGGAGATAGCCATGATTAGTGTCAGCTAGTAGGACTCGGAGAGCAGGAAATAGAGATGAAGACGTATTGAGAGAGAGAGAGAGAGAGAGAGAGAGAGAGAGAGAGAGAGAGAGAGAGAGAGAGGGGGGGGGGGGTAAGTCTGGTAAACCAGCGCCACCCGCTGGACGCCAAAGTTTTTCAGCTAGCGAGTGGCTCTGGCCTCGGATCTGAGAACGTTTGAACGCTGTGCCCTGAGTCAGGCAAAACCAATCACAACGCAGCGATTTGTTTTGAATCAAAGCGGGCGGGGTTTTGAGGGAGTGACGACGAACCTCGCAACACCGTTGGGAAAGCACATCAACGGCAAAGATCACCGATTGGTCAGAGTGCCGGCACGGTTTGAAAATGCAACAGGTTGTTCTCATCAACAATCTTCGGAGGTATCGTTCATCGGGGCCAGACTAAATTACTCCGGTCTCACATTTAGGCTGCTTTGTCAGGCTAGGGTTGGGGGGCATAAAGGGATGCAAAGAGAGAAACACAGGAAAGACAGAAAGATGAACATAGAGAAGAGAGAGAGACAGAGGGATGAACAGAGAAAGCGCAAGAGAAATAGAGGAGAGAGAGAGAGACAGACAGACTGAGGCAGAGGAGAGGCACGTCTACAGACAAAGTCAGATTGCGAATTGTAACCCTTAGAGGGCGATGTTGAGTCCCAATGCCAATGTCCCAATGCTTCGCCTTGATTGGCTGTTGTTGTTTTTTTTGCGGCAGCTGCTACTGTATGCATTGTGATTGGTTCAGAAGTAAGGTACAGCAGTGAGCTTGTACCACTTGACGGTCTCCTTGCTGAGGTCAAAGTCCTTGAGGCTCAAGGTCACGCCGCCCAGGTAACAGTTCTCACGAAGGGACTCTGCACTGAGCACGCTCAGTTGGAGCTCTCGCTGGTTCACGCTCTCCTTGCACAAGTTGCTGTACACCAGCTGCAGACAGGGGAGAGAGAGAGGTAGAGGGAGAGAGGTAGAGGGAGAGAGAGAGAGTGGAGGGAGAGAGAGAGAGGGAGAGAGAGAGAGAGAGAGAGAGAGAGAGAGAGATGGAGAGAGAGAGAGAGAGAGAGAGAGAGAGACAGAGAGAGAGAGACAGAGAGAGAGAGAGAGAGAGAGAGAGAGAGAGAGAGAGAGAGAGAGACAGAGAGAGAGAGAGAGGTAGAGGGAGAGAGTGGAGGGAGAGAGTGGAGGGAGAGAGAGAGAGAGAGAGAGAGAGAGAGAGAGAGGGAGATGGAGAGATGGAGGGAGAGAGAGAGATGGAGAGAGAGAGAGATTCAGTTTAGAACCATGGGCAAAGACTATATTGTCATAGTCAACACCATCAACGTATTCAGTGCTTTTGACTTGTCAAGTGAGAGTTTGCTCATACCATCTCGTTGTAAGTGGGATTCCTTGTTTTCCGGGCGATCTTTGTTTTCCGTTTGGAGGTCTTGTGGGGGTCTGGCAGCAAGTAGGTCTTGACATAAGGATTTGGGTCCGCACCCTCATCTGACATCTAAAGACAGCCAGGACACACAGGCATGGGGAAGCGGTTAGGGTGCAGGTTGCAGGTTCGATTCCCAAACTGCCAGGTTGGTGGGAGTGTAATTAACCAGTGCCCCCTCCCATTCTCCTCCATGACTGAGGTACCCTGAGCAAGGTACTGTTCTGCCGGAATGTTCCCTTGGGGCACTGTTTTTGGGCTGCCCAAACATGGGGTGCATCCCAATATGTGACCTTGCCTCCTCCACTTGCCTCCTCCACTTGCTTCTCGTCATTTATTCAAAGCGACTGACAACAGCATTATATTTCAATATCTTGCAAAAGCTCAATGTGAAAAGTCTTTTTCTCAGGGCACTTCAGCCATGGATGGTGAGATGAAAAAGGTCCCTCAAAAGGGGATTCGAGGCTGACAGATTGAAGGAAACTTGATCGTTTCACCACGGACGGCAGGGCCAGGAGGCGGGACGAGGCAAGGTACTGTCCTGCCGGAATGTTCCTGGGGCACATATTGGGATGCACCCATGGTGCGTAGTGTAGTGCAGGGGTGTCAAACTCAAATTGACCGAGGGCCAAAACCAAAATCTGGAGCAAAGTCACGGGACAAACTCTATATTTTTTTTTTACGAAAATGGACTAAAATTGCTCATGTTTAAATGTACGTTTAAACAGAATCCCATATGGTTCAAATGTGCCTGCACATATTCTGTTGCATTTGAGTGTGAGCTGTTTCAATGGCCTGGGCCCACTCATATTCCTGTGATATACGCATTTTCATGTACAAATTTTAATACGTTACACAGTTATGGTGTACATGTATGTGGGCCAACTGTTATAAACATTTGAAATGATCTCGCAGGCCAAATAAAATGGCTCCGCGGGCCAAATTTGGCCCCCGGGCCTGAGTTTGACACCCCTGCACTAGAGTATGGTACATGGAGTTACACCGGGATTACATTAGGGCTGCACCATTATGGAAAAAGGCATAATCACGATTATTTTGGCTCAAAATTATAATCACGATTATTAATCACTATTATCATTTTTTTGCAGAATTTTATTTAAAGTGA
>NC_085860.1:50757435-50759935 GCF_034702125.1 Engraulis encrasicolus | reverse complement strand
ATTCCAAATGGGCCTTGAAATAATTTCCTAAAAATCAAAAAAATATGTGTGTGTGTGTGTGTGTGTGTGTGAGTGCGTGCGTGTGTGTGTTGCTGTTGAGTATTTATCTGAGTTTTATTGTTTATTGGGTCAGAGGTGGGCCCTGTACATTTGAGAACATTTCAAGTGGGCCCCAAACTTGAATAGGTTGGGAACCCCTGGTGTTGATATTACGTCTATGGTCTTACTCTGTTCAGAAAGGTGTATAGCCATAAAATATTTGCCCTTTATTTTTTGATGGAAGATCAAAAATAAAATAAAAAAGATTAAAAGAAAATATTAAAAAGATTAAAAAAAAATAGAGATGTGTTACTTATTATGTATTGATTATGTTAAAAAAAAATCGTGATATGACATTTTTGCCATATCGCTCACCCATAGACATGTACTGTGGTCTTACCCATAGCCATGTACCGTATGTGTATATCATGTCTGTGGTCTTACCCGGGCAGTTTCCAAAGAGGGAAGAGGATCGTCAGCTTGTTGTGCAGTTCCTGGAACTCATCAAAAGTGCGGAAGATGAACTGAGGTTCACTCTGGCCTTCCCTGAGGAGTCGCACCACGTACGTCTGGCAAGGAGGAGAGAGCAGGGGGAAGAGGGAGGAGGATAGACATTTAGATTACAAAAAATTACAAAAAAAAAAAATATATATATATATATATTTTTTTTTTGTTAGGACAAGACAGTGAATGGTGGGACAGGAAATGAGTGGGAGAGAGATGGGGAGGGGTCTGTGATGTATGTGGGTTGCCTGTTGCATTTATGTATGCCATCCCACAGGTGGGCGCTGTGCTCGGTGGCAGGGTGAATCCCATAAGTATGTATATGGTGAACACTTCAATGAGTAAACTAATGATCTGCACCTGCAAGAGTGGTGTTTGTGTTCGTTCGTGTTCCTCAGAGACATATCTCGTTTAACAATAGTAATCTGAAGTCGTAACCCATGGGCATAATAGGGTCGGCAAAGGACCCGGGCCGAGAATCGAAACCGGGTCAGCCGCATGGAAGGCGAGTGCCCTACCGGATGGCCACGGCAGGGCCGCCCTAGACATTTAGAAGATCTCCCTTTCCTGTGAAGGGAGTGAGGGGGAGAGATGGAGAGAGGGAATGAGAGAGAGAGAGGAGTGTGGACGTACTGAATGTCGGAGGGGGGTGGGAGTTGGGGGGGGGGCTGTATCTCTTCTGGAAGGAGAAGATGGAGAGATAGAGGAGAGGAGAGAGGGAGAGAGGAGAGAGTGAGAGAGGGAATGAGAGAGAGAGAGGAGTGTGGACGTACGTAGTGCTTGTCGGGGTTGTATCTCTTCTGGAAGGAGAAGATGGAGGCGTCGCGTATGCGCCCGTCCTGCTTGAGGGTGTAGGTGCGCGGTGAGAAGGACAGGATGGGCTCGTCGCTCGACGGCAGGCCGGAGAAGCGCATCTGGGCCAAGTTGTGGATGAAGAAGTTAAACTTGGTGGCCACGCTACCCAGACTGGACTCAATCAACCTGGAGCAGAGAGACAGAGGAGAGAGAAGAGAAGGGGGGAGTTGAAAGGAGAGAGAGGGGGGGGGGGATAGACAGAGAGAGAGAGAAGAGGAAGGGGGGAGTTGAAAGAAGAGGGAAGGAGAGAGAGAGGGGGGGTTGTAGAGAGAGACAGAGAGATGGGGGTGAAAGAAGAGGAAAGGAGAGAGAGATAGAGAGAGCAGAGGGAAGAGGAAGAGGGGAGTTGAACGAAGAGGGAAGGAGAGAGAGAGGCGGGGGTTGTAGAGAGAGACAGAGAGACGAGGGTGAAAGAAGAGGAAAGGAGAGAGAGGGGGGGTAGAGAGAGACAGAGAGAAGAGGAAGGGGGGAGTTGAAAGAAGAGGAAAGGAGAGAGAGAGTAGGGGTAGAGAGAAAGAGACAGACAGAGAGTGTGGTAGAGAGAACGAATAGAAAGCAAGGAAAACATAAAGAAAGAAATGACAAAGAGAGAGATGACAGAGAGAAGGAGAGAGATGGAGAGAGGAGGAGGGGGGGAGAAGAGAATAAAGTGGGGAAATAACATGAATAGCAGAAATATTTCATCATCCCCTTGAGCGTACTGAAGCACATCATAAAATATTCAGCGTTCCCGTTATGCGATGCTAGCTAGCACTTCTATCTTGAGGGCAGCCAGGCTAGTCACCACAGGAATCCACTCTCTCCAGTACACAGAGAGGAGAACTATACTGCACTGCTGCTGCTAATACAAAACACTAAGAGTTCCAGAACACTAAGAGTTCCAGAACACAAGGAGTTCCAGAACACAAGGAGTTCCAGAACACTGAGAGTTCCAGAACACCAAGGGTCCCAAAGCAGGGGGCGTTCAGCATCTCTGGTTGCTAAGCAGCGAGTGTACTAGAGGCCGCAAACACAACAGCTCGTTGTCATGGCAATCCGCAGACAGACACAGACAGCTGGTGTGAATGGCCTGAAAGGAACAACTCTTAAGCCAGGCTCAAAC
>NC_085860.1:50747435-50752435 GCF_034702125.1 Engraulis encrasicolus | reverse complement strand
GGCGATGGGCTTGTCCTTGAAGGAGCCGGTCACGCCGTACTCCACCTGGATCTTACGCAGCGTGTCCGACGACGGCACCAGCTCCACCATACCTGAGGGGTGGTGACATTACATGACATTACATGACATTACATTACATTACATTGCATTTGGCAGACGCTTTATAAGCAAAGTGACTAACAAAAGAGGACATAATCAAGCCAACATCACAAGCAAATACAAAGTGCACAGGAGATATACAGAACAACAAGTGCAGTTGCAAAGGGGGGTTAGTTCTACATATATAGGTCACATAAACATCAGAACAATTACCTTTTTTTGGAAAGATTTTTTTTTTTTTGTCTTTTTCGACTTTCTTTTTGATAGGACAGTGTGAGAGGTGGACAGGAAGCGAATTGGGAGAAGGGGAGGGGTCTGCAAAGGACCCGGGCTGGGAATCGAACCCGGGTCAGCCGCATGGCAGGCTAGTGCCCTACCAAGGCAGGGCCCAGAACCATAAGTTTAATGACATTAGACATACTGCATACGAAGGACACCCAAGCTAGGCAACACCTTTCATAATAATGTTGAAATTAGGAGGACCGCCACATGACTTTACGGTCAAAGCAAAACCCCTTACAGTGCATTTTGATGTGTTATTGTTATATTTTATTGTGCTGTGTTGTGTGTTGACCTTTGTACTAGCCGGTGGAGATGCATTTGAAGTTGAAGATGCATAGTGAGAGTTTATTCAGTTGTGTTGTGTGTGTTGTGTTGTATCGTATATTAACTTTTGTCCTTGCCGGTGGAGATGCATTTCTAATTGAAGATGCGTAGTGAGAGTTTATTCAGTTGTGTTGTGGGTTGTGTTGTGTTCAATGACGTATACGCCAGTGGTTGTGTTGTATATTCACCACCTTTGTCCTTGCCGGTGGAGATGCATTTGAAGTTGACGATGCATTATGAGAGTGTGTTGTGTTGTGTTGTGTTGTGTTGTGTTGTGTTGTGTTGTGTTGTGTTGTGTTGTGTTGTGTTGTGTTGTGTTGTGTTGTGTTGTGTTGTGTTGTGTTGTGTTGTGTTGTGTTGTGTTGTGTTGTGTTGTGTTGTGTTGTGTTGTGTTGTGTTGTGTTGTGTTGTGTTGTGTTGTGTTGTGTTGTGTCATATGGTATATTCACCTTTGTCCTTGCCGGTGGAGATGCATTTGAAGTTGACGATGCGCAGGTCCAGGCCCTCCTGCAGCCAGATGCGATCCATGATGCGGATCATCTGCAGCGCCAGCATGTCCTGACGCAGGTCCTCGCCCACCTGACACACAAACGTCAACACGGATTAGACACATGCACAGTCAAAAACAGACATTGAAATCCACACCAATTTGATACACACGCACGCACGCGCACGCACGCGCACACGCACACGCACGCGCAGTGTAGGTCGATTCATACCCTAAGTGAGAGAGGTTACGGACGTGTGTGGAATGTTTCACACGTGATGACCAATGTAAAAGTACACGTTGAAGTTTAGTACGTACGGCAAGAATTACGTCGGCAGCCAGGGTCAGTGACAGCTTTTGCTGGGCCCAGGACAAATGACGTCATCAGAAAGGGTCCCCCTCCCCACCCCCCCACTCAGTATACAGTATAATGTAGACCCAATTCTGCGCCCCTTTTGCCTATCTGGGCCCTTTCCTTTATCCCTCCCTGTCGGTTTCCCCTGTTCACAGCTGTTACCGCCAGGTTTAGTTTGGTTTTTTTCCCCCTATCAATTCCTGTCTTGTTGGGGCCCTTAACTTAAAGGGACACTGTGTGAGATTTTTAGTTGTTTATTTCCAGAATTCATGCTGCCCATTCACTAATGTTACCTTTTTCATGAATACTTACCACCAGCATAAAATTCTAAGTATTCATTATGACTGGAAAAATCACACTTTTCATACATGAAAAGGGGATCTTCTCCATGGTCCGCCATTTTGAATTTCCAAAAATAGCCATTTTTAGCTGCAAAAATGACTCTACTTGGACCATACTAGAAAATATTTGCTTATTACTTAGTAAACTCATGTAAAGATCAAATTTGGCAATAGGCAGCCCAGTTTCAATGAGCAGCATAGTTGCAGTACCTTTTTTGACCATTTACTGCACAGTGTCCCTTTAATGATTGCCTTCAACAGAATCGCAGTGCTGATCAGTGGCGACACCTGTGGATTGGGGGGGAGTGCTGCGTATTTAATCGGAGGGTGGACGACAGTACTCTCTCCTCCATCCAGCATCCGGCTTTGCACTTCCCCCGTTGTGCCCTGACTACCTGCTACCTTTTGACTTTTTGCTGGCTTTTTGAAAGCTTTTTTTTTGTTAATCTTGATCTCGCTGTTTTGAAAAGCGTTTTTGGTTTTGTTTGTATGTAGGAGCTCGGCTCCTCTTTCGTTCACCCCCTAGACTTTGTTTAATAATTAATAAATATCCTTTTTTTGATACCGTTTTCCGATTTTTGAGTCCCTTTTATGTTACGTCTGTAACAACAGCTTACCAAATGTAGAGTACGAATGGGCCTTACAGTACATCCCTATGAATCTGACAAGTGCAATCCCTTTCTTTACCACCAGGTGGCACCGTACTGCCCGGCAAGACGACAACAAGGCAATTTCAAGCTCTCAGAATAATACCAGAACAACAGTCCCACTGGGCATGGGGTGGACCAGTTCACGTCTCAGTCAGGAACGCAGCAGCAGCAGCAGTGACACAACAACATCCAAAATAAGTCCACAAACATCCAAAGTAATGAAAACCATCTTCACACAAAAAATTTTTGGTAAATTTGCCTTAGGACCTTACAGCGGACAAGTTGAGTTAAGGGCAAAAGCGAACGTGTTTAATGGATTGTTTATTTGAACAGCTGACAAATCAAAGGAAAAGTTTTGAAAGAATGTGTCCGTGGGCCGCAAATTTGTCTCAGGGACCAATCACAGCCGACAAGTTCAGTTGAACGGGCATAATCAAACATATTTATTTGACTGCAAATCGCTGAAAACAACAATGGAAAAGTTTTAAAAAAACTTAAATGGAAACATACAGTGGCTGAACCCACTGGAGCGAGGCCCAACTGGTTCCCCCTTTTTTTTTTAAGGTGGCTATTCTTAGAAAGCGGAAATGCCCAGTGCCGGCTGGGGCCCGGCCCGGCGTTGGCATGGCCAGCCCACCTTAAACATGACGTTGAGCTCCTCCCCCAGTGGGTCCGCGTTGACCAGGGCGATCTTCAGGGGCACAGCGTTGGAGTTGAAGAAGGAGCAGGACTGTGATGGGAGACGAGCAGACACACAGCAGAGACAGACAAGAGAGAGGTGTTGGTTACAGACGATCAGAGACAGAGCAGAGAAAGAGAAGAGAGAGGTGTTGGTTACAGCTTTTAAAATACGCACGCACACACACTATGATACAGACACACGTGTGCACACACACACACACACACACACAGAGTGTTGCTGTAACAATTCAGAGCCCACCCACAACCCCAGTGATGGACACTCCCTCACATGGGCGCAGCAGACCACTTTTGGCAAACAACCAAAATACAAAATCTACAGGAACTGTGAAGCAACCAAATCTAAAACAAACAGCTAAGGTAGCCCTCCAGGAGCTTCTGAGGTGCCCACCAAGGATGTTTATAAATAGTGATGACCACAGGATTTTAGTCACAGTTAATGTTTTCCTTCATTTAAATATGAGATTATTTCTTTATAACCTATAAAGAATATTTCTTTATAACCTATCAGCAAATAATAATTCAATCATAGTGTGATTTCTAGAAGAATGTCAAGACATAGAGGTTTTCGAACAAACAAGTAGTAGGCAATAGTCAAAAACAGATGCGCACGCATACACGCGCACACGCGCACACACACACACACACGCAGACACTGTATTGCGGTCTGACCTTGATGCTGAGCTCCTTGGCCACCAGGCTGGGGCTGAGGGGGAGTCTGCAGTTGTGCCTCTGGAAGAAGGACTGCACCCTCTCCAGACCCTCCTGAAGCACCCCCTGGAGACACACACACACAGAGACACACACACAGACACACACAGACACACACACACACACACACACACACACACACACACACACACACACACACACACACACACACACACACACACACACACACACACACACACACACACACACACACACACACACACCACACACACACACACACACACACACACACACACACACACACACACACACACACACACACACACACACACACACACACGATTATAACACCATGGTTTATAATAACATTGACAGTTGTGCCTCTGGAAGAAGGACTGCACCCTCTCCAGACCCTCCTGAAGCACCCCCTGGAGACACACACACACACGCACACACACACACACAAACACACGCACGCCCGCACGCACGCACGATTATAATACAATGGTTTATAATAACATTGAAAGCTTTATTATATATTACATTATTATAATAACATTATTGGAAAAGATTTCTCTCTCAGAGGGAAGGATCTACCACCGACAGATAGAAGGATCAAAGTGGCACCAAAATGCTGTAGCGCTACAGTAGAACTCTGACCATAGCAGGGGTGCCATGGTGTGGTGAACTCGTATGAATATTTTACATAGAGGTGCACCGAAATGAAAATTCGAAACCGAATAATAATTAATCACTTGGCCGAATACCGAAACGGAAAGCGAATAGTACAATTCAGTCACAAGTTATCAAAAGTTAGGTTTTTCATCATTTTTAAATATTGGTTAAATCTACGGTTTACAATAAATGTTTTCACATGTTTTTGAAAGAAAACAAATTTGTATTTGAATTCTTCAAATGTTACAGTAGAACTGAAATTAGTTTAATTAATGCCCATTTTCAAGTCATTTCCTATTCAGCCTCCGATTCGGCCACTCAATTGGCTTTTGGCCGAAAACCGATAGTGCCTTTTTTTTGCGTTTTCGGCCGAATATTTTCTGCGGCTGAAATTTCGATGCACCTCTTTAAAATTT
>NC_085860.1:50732675-50747335 GCF_034702125.1 Engraulis encrasicolus | reverse complement strand
CCGATTGGTCAGAGTGCGAGCACGGTTTGAAAATGCAACAGGTTGTTCTCATCAACAATCTTCGGAGGTATCGTTCATCGGGGCCAGACTAAATTACTCCGGTCTCACATTTAGGCTGCTTTGTCAGGCAAGGGTTGGGGGGCATAAAGGGATGCAAAGAGAGAAACATTGGAAAAACAGAAAGATGAACATAGAGAAGAGAGAGAGACAGAGGGATGAACAGAGAAAGTGCAAGAGAAATAGAGGAGAGAGAGAGAGACAGACAGACTGAGGCAGAGGAGAGGCACGTCTACAGACAAAGTCAGATTGCGAATTGTAACCCTTAGAGGGCGATGTTGAGTCCCAATGCCAATGTCCCAATGCTTCGCCTTGATTGGCTGTTGTTGTTTTTTTTGCGGCAGCTGCTACTGTATGCATTGTGATTGGTTCAGAAGTAAGGTACAGCAGTGAGCTTGTACCACTTGACGGTCTCCTTGCTGAGGTCAAAGTCCTTGAGGCTCAAGGTCACGCCGCCCAGGTAACAGTTCTCACGAAGGGACTCTGCACTGAGCACGCTCAGTTGGAGCTCTCGCTGGTTCACGCTCTCCTTGCACAAGTTGCTGTACACCAGCTGCAGACAGGGGAGAGAGAGAGGTAGAGGGAGAGAGAGGGAGAGAGAGGGAGAGAGGGAGAGAGAGAGAGAGAGAGAGAGAGAGAGAGAGGTAGAGGGAGAGAGAGAGAGAGAGAGAGAGAGAGAGAGAGAGAGCGAGCAGAAAGAGAGTGTGTGTGCGTGAGAGAGAGAGACAGAGAGAGAGACAGAGAGAGAGAGAGAGAGAGAGAGACAGAGAGAGAGACACAGAGAGAGAGGTAGAGGGAGAGAGTGGAGGGGAGAGAGAGGGGGAGAGAGAGGAAGAGAGAGAAGAGAGAGAGAGAGGGGGGGAGAGGTGGAGATGGAGGGAGAGAGAGAGAGAGAGAGAGAGAGAGAGAGAGAGATTCAGTTTAGAACCATGGGCAAAGACTATATTGTGTGAAGTCATAGTCAACACCATCAACGTATTCAGTGCTTTTGACTTGTCAAGTGAGAGTTTGCTCATACCATCTCGTTGTAAGTGGGATTCCTTGTTTTCCGGGCGATCTTTGTTTTCCGTTTGGAGGTCTTGTGGGGGTCTGGCAGCAAGTAGGTCTTGACATAAGGATTTGGGTCCGCACCCTCATCTGACATCTAAAGACAGCCAGGACACACAGGCATGGGGAAGCGGTTAGGGTGCAGGCTGCAGGTTCGATTCCCAAACTGCCAGGTTGGTGGGAGTGTAATTAACCAGTGCTCCCTCCCATTCTCCTCCATGACTGAGGTACCCTGAGCAAGGTACTGCTCTGCCGGAATGTTCCCTTGGGGCACTGTTTTTGGGCTGCCCAAACATGGGGTGCATCCCAATATGTGACCTTGCCTCCTCCACTTGCCTCCTCCACTTGCTTCTCGTCATGATGACATCACTGACAACAGCATTATATTTCAATATCTTGCAAAAGCTCAATTGAAAAGTCTTTTTCTCATTTGCAATTGGGATGGTGAATGAAAAACAGTCCCTCAAAAGTTGTTGTGGCGAGGCTGACAGCTGGGAAACTTTATCGTTTTCTCCACGGAGGAGGGGCCAGGAGGCGGGACGAGGAGACAAGCACAAGTGGAGGAGGCAAGGTCGCATATTGGGATGCACCCATGGTGCATAGTGTAGTGCAGGGGTGTCAAACTCAAATTGACCGAGGGCCAAAACCAAAATCTGGAGCAAAGTCACGGGCCAAACTCAATATTTTTTTTTAACGAAAATGGACTAAAATTGCTCATGTTTAAATGTACGTTTAAACAGAATCCCATATGGTTCAAATGTGCCTGCACATATTCTGTTGCATTTGAGTGTGAGCTGTTTCAATGGCCTGGGCCCACTCATATTCCTGTGATATACGCATTTTCATGTACAAATTTTAATACGTTACACAGTTATGGTGTACATGTATGTGGGCCAACTGTCATAAACATTTGAAATGATCTCGCGGGCCAAATAAAATGGCTCCGCGGGCCAAATTTGGCCCCCGGGCCTGAGTTTGACACCCCTGCTCTAGTGCATGGCACATGGAGTTACACCGGGATTACATTAGGGCTGCACCATTATGGAAAAAGTCATAATCACCATTATTTTGGCTCAAAATTATAATCACGATTATTAATCACTTTTATCAATTTTTTGCTGAATTTTATTTAAAGTGATAAAAAATGAAATATAACCAAGAATTAATTATATATGGGACGATGTAAAAGACAACAGCATGAAACGTAGGTAGACAGATTTCTGGCCAGAAACACCAGCCTGTCAGTATATTCTGGCTTCAAGGACGCTCAAAGGCAGGTCACCATTGCCACGATTGAAATCACAACTTCGATTTCATGATTAAATCACGATTTTCGATTATTTTCGATTAATTGTGCAGCCCTATATTACATGGTATTAAATATTGTAACACTGGTTATTACACTGTACCTAATGTGCAATACATATTTTTTAAGGATTAAACACTGTTGGCCTGCAACTGTTTTCCAATTCAAAAACATAGTGGAATTAAAAAAAAAAATAAAATCACACTTAATCAAATAAAATGTTATTTTACAAATTTTATAATCCAACATTTTGAATTGACGTTGTGAGCAAATCGGAGCAAACTGGAGCGGAGTGATATCCTCTCTTCCGCCTTTGAATTGAAAACCGACCAAACACCAAAAAGCGCAGCAGCTCGAAACATATATCTTGCGCTCCGCTGCGCTCTCATGCTCTGGTGTGCAGCCTACATAGTAGGACTGCTCGATATTGGAAAATATCAATATCACGATATTTTCATTCAATATTGATATCACGATATTTACAACCAATATAATTTTTTTAAAGAAAGCCGTTGTGTGAGGCACCCATATCAGTATATTTTACATTCTTGGTTAGATGGGCGTTCATTCTGTTTCGTCTCGGCTACTTACTTCATTTGCCTACTGATGGCAGTTGCACCATCAGGAATTTTTGAGTGCGCGCGCCCTCAGATCCCTGTTTGTATCAAACAATTCACTTCTTTCCTCCATTCAGAAGTGTGAGAGTAGTCATGGGGAAACACACACACGGGGTGCTCTGAGTGGGTGTAGGTTGACTGCAAGGCAGCTGCGCTGGCAGTGGCTCACATGGAGGGGAAGGCTGTTGCTGTTTCTTTTGGCAGCAGAGGCAACTGAACAAAATATTGTGTATATCGATATTATGAAATTTGGTATCAATACACTGAAATATCGTTATCGCGGTAAAAATACGATATATTGCACAGCCCTACTACATAGTGTGCAGCCTACATAGTGGGGACTTACCAGGTCTTTAATGTGCATGATGAGGAGGAGGAGTGCTTAAGCATACTGCTCTACAATATGCGGTGTGCTGCCTAAGTAGTGTGCTGCCTAAGTAGTGTGCTGCCTAAGTAGTGTGCTGCCAAGTAGTGTGCTGCCTAAGTAGTGTGCTGCCTAAGTAGTGTGCTGCCAAGTAGTGTGCTGCCTACCTGTACATACAGTAGTGTGCTGCCTAAATAGTGTGCAGGATGTGTAGTGATGGCTTACCAGGTCTTTAATGTGCATGAGCATGATGAAGAGAGTGCTGTTTCTGTAGGACACAGACAGCTTCACCTCGCCCTCCACGCGGCCCGACACAGGACTCAGAGGAGGGGGATCTAGTACAACACACATGGTGTACACACACAGTCATTACAAATATCACACACACACACACACATGGTACATACACACACACACGGTACATACACATTCGTTACAAATATCTCACACACACACACACACACACACACACACACACACACACACACACACACACACACACACACACACACACACACACACACACACACACACATGGTACATACACATTCATTACAAATATCACGCACACGCACGCACACACACACACACACACACACACACACACACACACACACACACACACACACACACACACACACACACACACACACACACACACGTACACGTACACACACACACGTACACACACACGCACACACACACTGACTTTTTTACCATTATGTCCTTGGCTGCACCATGTGCATCCTTGCAAAGTCTGGCCAATACCCAATAATCTTGGGTGTGCCATGTAAGTTGTATGGTACAGTGTGGATGCATATGGCACGGGAGGTGTAGATGGCACATAATAACCAAACCAAATGGCTAGAGGGAGGGGGTGGATGCAATGATCTGGGCATGTATTTTGGTTTTCAGCAACATAATTCATGTCTATCTCTGCTTTGCTTTGTTGTTACAGTGAGACCAAAGGCATTTTTCATGCTAGCAAGCTAATTAATTCTATTCTATTCTGTTCTTAACATCAATACAAGAGAGCTAAGAGGGCACAAGAGTTCATTAACAACGGCTACATTTACGTAACGTTTTTAATTCGGAATTAATAATTCAGACTGAAGTAGTTCTGTTGAGTCTACTCTGATCTTTCTTTCAATTCCGAATTGTGACGTGTTAACATGGCGTTTTCAAAGTGGAATCAAGCTTTATTTAGAATTAAAAGTGAGAATTCTGAATAAAATGTCTCACGTACTAAATATAGCAAATATAAACTGTGAGGAAATGCTTAGCTACTGCTTTTTGCCTCGGAAATACACTTGATCTCTACTTAAAGGGGTATGCCACTATTTTGGGGCTTAATACAGTTAAAATCGTTGGCTGGGGTTTATAAAGGTGGTAAAGTGTCTTATTTTTTCATGTTAAGCGTTGTCTTGCTTTAAGGCAAGTTAAAAGAGGGAATATGTCGCTAAGCTAGTGAAAGTCAATGGATCCGTGTAGCATTGTGCATACCCCTTTAAGTAGAGATCAAGTGTATTTCCGATTGTATTTCTGAGGACTGTGAGAATCAGAATCTTTTATGAATGAATGAGCCGATCAGGATAGCCACGTGTGTGTGTGTGTGTGTGTGTGCGTGTGTGTGTGTGTGTGTGTGTGTGTGTGTGTGTGTGTGTGTGTGTGTGTGTGTGTGTGTGTGTGTGTGTGTGCGCGTGTGTGTGTGTGAGTTGCATACTGTTCAGCCACCTGTAACTTTGGGTATGGAGTCCAGACCCTCCGTTTTGTCGTCCCTTGCAATGGGGTGGAAGAACGTGTAGACAAGATCACACTGGAAAGACACAAGCGATAAAAGGTTGTGCTTAGTCTTAGTCATAAGTGACAGATACTACATGTTAAAAAACAGCTTAATTCAGCATTCAGTCAGTGAGAATCAGAATCAGGATTGGTTTTTATTAGATTAGTTGTGTTCAGCGAATCTATACACTTTTGTGTTGGTTGGCGAAAAGCAAAAAACTTGACATTTTGGTCGTGTATTTGGGTCATGAACCAGAGGGGGTCAACCTCATTTTAGTTCAGGGCTCATAAACCACCAACTTCATCTCAAGTGGACCGGACCACTAATGTAAACTGCAAAATGTCCCAAATTTCTGCTTCATATCACAATCGCATACATCTCGAGGTAGATGACCATAGGTTTATCAGGAGCACTGACTAAATGGCAACCAAAAAAACAAAAAAGGACTCGACGGACGGACTCGAAACGGGGTCACCACAGTACACCACAGTACTATATAATAGATGTATGTGTCAACACTGATTTCTGTTAATCCAGTCTACCCCAACTCAAAGAGTATGTTTATGCACTATTGCCTTTTATTTTTCTGTAGTCTTTATTTTTGTCCCTCCCAGACTATCACATGTGTTACATGTGTCTTGAAATGTTCATGTCCATGTGGGCATTATGTGTATTTATGTAAGACTGCTTGACAATGTAAGCTACTCCGGGGTATCAATAAAGTTACTCTACTCTACATACTTTAAAGAGACAACATGAACTCTGTTTCATTACCTTAGAAAAAATGGGATCTGAACTGGCAACCCTCAACTCTAAAGACCATGTCCCTTGGCATTAGGTCTAAGTCCAAATGTAAGCCCCCCCTCCCCCCCCCCCCCCCCCCTGGGCCTACTGTGGCCCCGTGTACCTGCGTGACTTCCGTGGAGCTCCTCATCAGGTTGTGGACGTAGCTGTTGAGCTCCCGCTTGCGCTTGGCGGCCACGTCCTTGATGTGCGTGCGGCCCAGAACCATCTTGTTGGGGAACCTGCACACGCCGGGGGACAGGAAGGCATTCAAGAGGTAAGTAAGTGAAGGGGTGTGTGTGTTTGTGTGTGTGTTTTTGTGTGTGTTTGTGTGTGTGTGTGTGTGTGTGTGTGTGTAGGGGTGAGTAAGCAAGTATAACATTGCTCTATGATGAGAAAAATTACAGTAATTATTTCTATTGTAGTTCTATTTGTGTTGCTTGTTGACTGTGTGTGTCTGTATATGTCATCATGCGGACACTCTTTTCTCTTCCAACTTACAATTAATAACATCAATCCATGCGTTGCGTTGCATCATATGCAGTGACCCAACATCCCCAGCAGAGGGAGACAACATCATGTCTTACCCAGGCTGCTTCCAAAGAGAGGGAAGAGTCAGCTAAATAGTCTCACCCATAGCCTTGTATATTCTATATATCAGTGTTTCTCAAACTGTTTTAGCGAAGGACCACTTTGTCCGCCCAAAAATGTTCAGGGACCACCTGTCCACGGAATTGACAGTTGAGGGGTGATAATTTGACGCTGCTAATTTCGATTGAAATCACAAGCCTGTCTTATTGTGGTGAAAATAAAACGTCAGCTATGCTTTGTAATTGTGTTACAAATATACTGCTGCCAGCTTGTCTTGGAAAAGAAAAAAATCTTCTCGCGGACCACCTGAGCTCTGTCGAGGACCACCAGTGGTCCCTGGACCACACTTTGAGAATCACTGCTATATATTATATACCGGCTCTTCTTCTCTTACTTCTTATCCAGGCAGTTTCCACAGAAGAAAGAGGAAAGTCAGCTCAGCTAATGTGGGTTGTACCCACAGACGTGTACAGTTTTATACAAGACGTGTAGATCAGTGATTCTCAAACTGTGGTCCGGGGCGCACTGGCAGGGCCTGAAGGTATTCCAAATGGGCCTTGAAATCATTTTCTAAAATCATAATAATATCTGTGTGTGTGTGTGTGTGTGTGTGTGTGAGTGCGTGCGTGTGTGTGTTGCTGTTGAGTATTTATCTGAGTTTTATTGTTTATTGGGTCAGAGGTGGGCCCTGTACATTTGAGAACATTTCAAGTGGGCCCCAAACTTGAATAGGTTGGGAACCCCTGGTGTTGATATTACGTCTATGGTGTTACTCTGTTCAGAAAGGTGTGTAGCCATAAAATATTTGCCCTTTATTTTTTGATGGAAGATCAAAAATAAAAAATAAAAGATTAAAAGAAAATATTAAAAAGATTAAAAAAAAAATAGAGATGTGTTACTTATTATGTATTGATTATGTTAAAAAAAATCGTGATATGACATTTTTGCCATATCGCTCACCCATAGACATGTACTGTGGTCTTACCCAGGCAGTTTCCACAGAGGGAAGAGGATCGTCAGCTTGTTGTGCAGTTCCTGGAACTCATCAAAAGTGCGGAAGATGAACTGAGGTTCACTCTGGCCTTCCCTGAGGAGTCGCACCGCGTACGTCTGGCAAGGAGGAGAGAGCAGGGGGAAGAGGGAGGAGGATAGACATTTAGATAATTACAAAAAAAAAATATATATATATATATTTTTGTTAGGACAAGACAGTGAATGGTGGGACAGGAAATGAGTGGGAGAGAGATGGGGAGGGGTCTGTGATGTATGTGGGTTGCCTGTTGCATTTATGTATGCCATCCCACAGGTGGGCGCTGTGCTCGGTGGCAGGGTGAATCCCATAAGTATGTATGTGGTGAACACTTCAATGAGTAAACTAATGATCTGCACCTGCAACAGTAGTGTTTGTGTTCGTTCGTGTTCCTCAGAGATATATCTCGCTTAGTAATAGTAATATGAAGTCGAAACCCATGGACATAATAGGGTCGGCAAAGGACCCGGGCCGAGAATCAAACCCTGGTCAGCCGCATGGAAGGCGAGTGCCCTACCGGGTGGCCACGGCAGGGCCGCCCTAGACATTTAGAAGATCTCCCTTTCCTGTATCTCTTCTGGAAGGAGAAGATGGAGAGATAGAGGAGAGAGGGAGAGAGAAGAGAGGGAGGGAGGGAATGAGAGATGGAGAGTGTGGACGTACGTAGTGCTTGTCGGGGTTGTATCTCTTCTGGAAGGAGAAGATGGAGGCGTCGCGTATGCGCCCGTCCTGCTTGAGGGTGTAGGTGCGCGGTGAGAAGGACAGGATGGGCTCGTCGCTCGACGGCAGGCCGGAGAAGCGCATCTGGGCCAAGTTGTGGATGAAGAAGTTAAACTTGGTGGCCACGCTACCCAGACTGGACTCAATCAACCTGGAGCAGAGAGACGAGAAGAGAGAGAGAGACATACAGAAAGAGAGAGATGAGAAGAGAGAGAGAGAGAAACAGAGTGAGAGAGAGATGAGAAGAGAGGAAGAGATAGAGGAAGGGAGAGAGAGAGAGAGTGAGAGAATAGGGGGGAGGAGGAGGGAGAGAGGAGCAGACACAGTGAAGAAGGGAGACGAGAGATGAATTGAGAGGGGTGGGGGAGAAAGAAAGAGAAAGAGAAGGGGGGAGTTGAACGAAGAGGAAAGGAAAGAGAGAGAGAGGGAGGGGTGTAGAGAGAGACAGAGAGATGGGGGGTGAAAGAAGAGGAAAAGAAACAGAGAGTTGGGGCAGAGAGAAAGAGAGAGATAGAGAGAGCAGAGGGAAGAGGAAGAGGGGAGTTGAACGAAGGGAAAAGAAAAGAGATGGGGGGGTTAGAGAGACATAGAGAAGGGGGGAGTTGAAAGAAGAGGGAAGGAGAGAGAGAGGGGGGTGTAGAGAGAGACAGAGAGATGGGGGTGAAAGAAGAGGAAAGGAAACAGAGAGTAGGGGTAGAGAGAAAGAGACAGATAGAGAGAAGGGTAGATAGAAAGAATAGAAAGCAAGGAACACATAAATAAAGAAATGACAAAGAGAGAGAAAGAGAGAGATGACAGAGAGAAGGAGAGAGATGACCGAGAGAGAGAGATAGAGGGGAGGGGGGGGAGAAGAGAATAAGAGAGAGAGGGGGGTGTAGAGAGAGACAGAGAGATGGGGGTGAAAGAAGAGGAAAGGAAACAGAGAGTAGGGGTAGAGAGAAAGAGACAGATAGAGAGAGATAGAGAGAGCAGAGGGAAGAGGAAGAGGGGAGTTGAACGAAGAGGGAAGGAGAGAGAGAGTATGGGTAGAGAGAGACAGAGAGAAAGGGGATGAAAGAAGAGGAAAGGAGAGAGAGAGTAGGGGTAGAGAGAAAGAGACAGACAGAGAGAGAGAAGGGTAGAACGAATAGAAAGCAAGGAAAACATAAAGAAAGAAATGACAAAGAGAGAGCAAGAGAGAGATGACAGAGAGAAGGAGAGAGATGACCGAGAGAGAGATAGAAGAGAGGGGGGGAGAAGAGAATAAAGTGGGGAAATAACATGAATAGCAGAAATATTTCATCATCCCCTTGAGCGTACTGAAGCACATCATAAAATATTCAGCGTTCCCGTTATGCGATGCTAGCTAGCACTTCTATCTCGAGGGCAGCCAGGCTAGTCACCACAGGAATTCACTCTCTCCTGAACACGGAGAGAACTACTGTACGCTGCACTGCTGCTGCTAATACAGAACACTAAGAGTTCCAGAACACTAAGAGTTCCAGAACACTAAGAGTTCAGCATCTCTGGTTGCTAAGCAGCGAGTGCACTAGAGGCCACAAACACAACAGCTCGTCGTCATGGCAATCCGCAGACAGACACAGACAGCGGGTGTGAATGGCCTGAAAGGAACAACACTTAGAGTATGTTTCAACCTAGAAACAACAGCACAAGATGAATGGTGCAACTAATGGCCAATTGAATGCCCAAGCTTCACTGGTACCTGTGTCTTTGTGTGTCTCAGAGACAGAAAGAGAGTGAAAGGAGATAGAGACTGAGAGATAGAGAGACATAGAGAGATACAGATAGGGGGGGGGGGGGGCAAGAGAGCAGAAAGTGCAGAGGGAGAGGGAAACAAAGAAAATGAAAGAGGGAGGTAGAGAAAAGCAAAGACAGGATGACAGAAGGGGAAAAAAAGAGAAAGAGATAGAGAAGAGAAGGAGGAGTGATTGTTGTTACCCGGATGTGGCGCACGTAGCTGCAGCGACTCCTTACTCTCCCAACTCGCAGTGTTTATTTTGTGTTATAATGTTTATCTCTAATGTTTAAATGTCTATCGTCGGAAACTATGTCGGAACGCATGTACAGTCGGCAACAGCTGTTGCAGATAAGAATGGACAACTCAAGCGATGTATTGGATATACCAATAGAGACACTGGAAGAACTTGGGATACTACGGCGGCATACATCGGACCCGTCTGCTTCGCCTACATGGAGACGGCGAAAGAGGTGCTCTAGAATTAGGAAGAGAGGCAAACGAGGTGGCGTCGAAACACGGCTTGCAGCCAACCCAACTCGTCCAGCAATACCATCAATTCTCTTGGCAAACGTAAGATCTATGGACAATAAGATGGATGACATACGGCTACTAAGATCAGCGAACAAAACTGTGAGGAACTGCTGTGTGACCGTGTTTACAGAATCATGGCTGAACGACGGCATACCCGACTCGGCTTTACAACTGGAGCAACTTACGTGCCACCGAGCGGACAGAGCCCTTGCAGAGAAAAAACGAGGGGGAGGAATATGTGTTTACACACATGATGCTTGGTGCAAAAATGCTACGGTGGTACAGAGACACTGCTCTCCACTAGTGGAGTTCATGATCATCAAGTGCCGACCCTTCTATCTACCAAGAGAAATATCCGCCATTCTACTGGTCGCAGTTTACCTTGCTCCTAGCAATACCACCAGCGCCAGAAGCGAGGCACTGAACGAGCTGCATCGGGGAATCAGTGAACAACAAGATGCACACCCAGATGCCTTCACAGTGGTCATGGGAGATTTCAACCACGGAAATCTCAAAACAGTTCTTCCAAAATTTCACCAACATGTTAACTTTCCAACAAGAGGACAAAACACCCTGGACTTTGTTTATACCCCAAAACAAGGAGCATACAAGGCAAAGCCCATCCCCCACATCGGCCTATCAGACCACCTAACGATTCTGCTACTGCCAGCCTACAGACAAAAGGTAAAACTCACCAAACCAGCTCTGAAGGAGGTGAGAAAATGGCCAGAAGGAGCCGTGTCACGACTACAACACTGCTTTGAAACCACAGATTGGGACATGTTCAAAACGGCTGCCACCCACAGCAACCACATTGACATTGAGGAGTACACAGACACCGTGACCTCCTACATCACAAAATGCATTGATGATGTTACAGAAATAAAACGCATCACCACCAGGGCCAACCAGAAGCCATGGTTCACAGGAGACGTTCACAGACTGCTGAGGGCCAGAGACAAAGCCTTCAGAGCAGGAGACGTAGCTGGCCTAAAAGCAGCAAGAGCAAACCTGTCCCAGGGCATCAGGAAAGCAACAAGGCCGACAGGCGGACAACAGATGCGTCCCTCTATGCCAGTTCCAACTATGCCATCCCCCCCCCCCAAAACGCCCCCCCTGGCCTCCTCCTAGCCTGTCAACGCCCCCCGAGGATGTACTTTTTGTTTATTGGTCATCATGGACACTCCAAATATTGTGGCAGGCAGCAAGGCAGCAAAATGGCGAGACATGGCTTTATTTTTTGCAGTTTAGGGTATAATAAGCTTATCATCATTATTGGATTTGGAAAAGAACCATAGGCTATGATTTGAAATTTCACATAGCCTAGATGAACAAATTACCAGACATTTATTAGGCCTAACAACCTTTAGTATCACGCCATTTCAGCAGTATGTGCATGTGGGAAAGAATCTAAACATCGACAAATAATAAATAAATAAATAAAACCGTTTGGGTGAATCATGCGCTTATGGACTTTTTTTCAATACCAGCTTCACCGTCAAGGCACAAAGCAGTGAAACCTTCTATTTACTCTCAATGAGTGAAACTCAATTACCCAGAATGCTGCACGTGAGCTCTCTACCCGATTCTGGAAAACAAACATGGCGGCAACTCGCTTTACTACCTTAATAATGTGTTAATCCGACGCTAGATTTCTTAACTGATGAAAATCGAAGGCAGAAATCAACATTGTAGTTTCTAAATATGAGGTCGATTGGTCTATTTGTGGCGTACATCACGATCGGCTGAGTTGTTGGCCTCACGTTATGGACTTTTTTTCAATACCAGCTTCAACGTCAAGGCACCAAAGCNGTGAAACTCAATTACCCAGAATGCTGCACGTGAGCTCTCTACCCGATTCTGGAAAACAAACATGGCGACAACTCGCTTTACTACCTTAATAATGTGTTAATCCGACGCTAGATTTCTTAACTGATGAAAATCGAAGGCAGAAATCAACATTGTAGTTTCTAAATATGAGGTCGATTGGTCTATTTGTGGCGTACATCACGATCGGCTGAGTTGTTGGCCTCACGTTTGTCAGTTAGCCTGTGGCTAGGCTACTTTTCGCCAACGTTAGCATCCGGTTAGAAAGGGTATGCTTGCACGCATTCGCTCCGGTCCAAAATGGCAAGTCTGCCGCCTTGTGGCCACATGAAGGAACAATTGAAGGAATGCGTTTCAGACACAATTGCGTTTCAGACGGACGGACGGACGGACGGACGGACGGACAGACAGACCCTCTTATAGAGATGCTGGGACGCATCTAAAAAAGGAATACTCGGACAAAATAACAACACACTTCAAAGACAGCAGAGATGCACAGAGCCTGTGGCAGGGCATACAGGCCATCACGGACTATAAGCCCGCACCACGAAGCTGTGACAACAACACCTCTCTGCTAAACGACCTGAACAGTTTCTTTGCCCGTTTTGAAGCACAAAATGACACTCATCCACAGAAAACTCCCCCTCCCCCCCATGATCAACCCCTGTACCTGTCCTCTGCCAGTGTGAAGAGGACACTGGCCACCATCAACCCACGCAAAGCAGCTGGCCCAGACAACATACCTGGCCGAGTGTTGAAGGATTGTGCAGAAGAGCTGAAGGATGTCTTCACAGACATCTTTAACATCTCTCTGGAGCAAGCAGTCATCCCATCACTTTTCAAAGCTGCTACCATCATACCCGTGCCGAAGAAATCATCACCATCATGCTTCAATGACTACCGTCCTGTAGCACTGACGCCCATAATCATGAAGTGCTTCGAACGGCTAGTCCTGTCACACATCAAAGCCACCCTACCCCCCACCCTGGACCCCTACCAGTTCGCATACCGAGCCAAGCGATCCACGGAGGATGCAATCTGCTCTGCCCTCCATCCAGCCCTCACCCACTTGGACAATAAAGACTCATATGTGAGAATGCTGTTCATTGACTTCAGCTCAGCATTCAATACCATAATACCACAACAACTCATCAGAAAACTGGACAAACTAGGTTTCAGCACCTCCCTCTGCAACTGGCTGCTGGACTTCCTGATGCAGAGACCACAAGCAGTACGGGTAGGGAATAACACCTCAAGCACCCTGACCCTGAGCACGGGGGCTCCGCAAGGTTGTGTTCTCAGCCCCCTGCTGTTCCACGCTGCTGACACATGACTGCACAACGACCCACAGCACTAACCATCTAGTGAAGTTTGCGGATGATACAACACTGGTGGGCCTCATCACTAAGGGCGATGAGACCCACTACAGAGAAGAAGTAGACCTGCTGTGGCCAGATGGTGCAAAGACAACAACCTCCTGCTGAATGTCAACAAGACCAAGGAGATTGTTGTCAACTTTCAGAGGGTCCAAAAACAACTGCCACCACTGACCATCGACGGTGATGCTGTGGAGAGAGTGAGCAGCACCAAGTTCCTTGGAGTGCACATCAGCGACGACCTCTCTTGGACCACCAACACTACATCACTGGCGAAGAAGGCCCATCAGCGTCTCTACTTCTTGCGCAAACTAAAGAAGGCAAGTGCTACACCCTCCATCATGACAACATTCTACAGAGGAACCATAGAGAGCGTCGTGTCCAGCTGCATCACAGTGTGGGGAGGAAGCTGCACGGAGAAAAAACAGGAAGACACTCCAGCGTGTTGTGAACACAGCGAAGAAGATCATTGGAGTACCACTCCCCTCCCTGCAGGACATTTACACCGCACGCCTCACCCGAAAAGCACTGATGATCATCAAAGACACAAGCCACCCTGCACACAAACTGTTCAGCCTCCTGCCCTCTGGAAAGAGGTACAGGCGCCTCCGTTCCCGTACCACCAGGCTTACAAGCAGCACGATGCATCAAGCAATCAAGATACTGAACACTCAACCCACTCTCCCTTCACTGTCAGCCTCTAGCCAGCCAGGCCACTGACAACGCTCCCCCCCCTCATCCCCACCACCATATCTGCGACTGAACACTCCACCTGCACTACTACATCTGTGACTGAACTTTCAACCTGCACTAACTCAAAACATACACATGCACACACACACACACACACACACACACACACACACACACACAACACACACACACACACA
>NC_085860.1:50687675-50727675 GCF_034702125.1 Engraulis encrasicolus | reverse complement strand
TCATCAGACCTCACCCACACTCAATATACAATATAATGTAGACCCAATTCTGCGCCCCTTTTGCCTACCTGGGCCCTTTCCTTTGTCCCTCCCTGTCGGTTTCCCCTGTTCACAGCTGTTAACGCCAGGTTTAGTTTGGTTTCCCCCCCCCTATCAGTTCCTGTCTTGTTGGGGCCCTTAACTTAATGATTGCCTTCAACAGAATCGCAGTGCTGATCAGTGGCGACACCTGTGGATTGGGGGGGGAGCGCTGCGTATTTAATCGGAGGGTGAACGACAGTACTCTCTCCTCCATCGAGCATCCGGCTTTGCGCTTGCCCCGTGGTGACCTGACTACCTGCTACCTTTTGACATTTTGCTGGCTTTTTGAAAGCTTTCGTTTTTGTTAATCTTGATCTCGCTGTTTTGAAAAGCGTTTTTGGTTTTGTTTGTATGTAGGAGCTTGGCTCCTCTTTCGTTCACCCCCTAGACTTTAATTAATAAATATCCTTTTTTGATACCGTTTTCCGATTTTTGAGTCCCTTTTATGTTACGTCTGTAACAACAGCTAACCAAATGTAGAGTACGAATGGGCCTTACAGTACATCCCTATGAATCTGACAAGTGCAATCCCTTTCTTTACCACCAGGTGGCACCGTACTGCCCGGCAAGACGACAACAAGGCAATTTCAAGCTCTCAGAATAATACCAGAACAACAGTCCCACTGGGCATGGGGTGGACCAGTTCACGTCTCAGTCAGGAACGCAGCAGCAGCAGCAGTGACACAACAACATCCAAAATAAGTCCACAAACATCCAAAGTAATGAAAACCATCTTCACACAAAGAAAATGTGGTAAATTTGCCTTAGGACCTTACAGCGGAAAAGTTGAGTTAAGGGCAAAAGCGAACATGTTTAATGGATTGTTTATTTGAACAGCTGACAAATCAAAGGAAAAGTTTTGAAAGAATGTGTCCGTGGGCCGCAAATTTGTCTCAGGGACCAATCACAGCCGACAAGTTCAGTTGAACGGGCATAATCAAACATATTTATTTGACTGCAAATCGCTGAAAACAACAATGGAAAAGTTTTAAAAAAACTTAAATGGAAACATACAGTGGCTGAACCCACTGGAGCGAGGCCCAACTGGTTCCCCTTTTTTTTTTTAAGGTGGCTATTCTTAGAAAGCGGAAATGCCCAGTGCCGGCTGGGGCCCGGCCCGGCGTTGGCATGGCCAGCCCACCTTAAACATGACGTTGAGCTCCTCCCCCAGTGGGTCCGCGTTGACCAGGGCGATCTTCAGGGGCACAGCGTTGGAGTTGAAGAAGGAGCAGGACTGTGATGGGAGACGAGACGAGCAGACACACAGCAGAGAGAGGTGTTGGTTACAGCTTTTAAAATACGCACGCACACACTATGATACAGACACACACGTGTGCACGCGCAGGCGCGCGCATGCACGCACGCACGCACGCACGCACACACACACACAGAGTGTTGCTGTAACAATTCAGAGCCCACCCACAACCCCAGTGATGGACACTCCCTCACATGGGCGCAGCAGCAGACCACTTTTGGCAAACAACCAAAATACAAAATCTACAGGAACTGTGAAGCAACCAAATCTAAAACAAACAGCTAAGGTAGCCCTCCAGGAGCTTCTGAGGTGCCCACCAAGGATGTTTATAAATAGTGATGACCACAGGATTTTAGTCACAGTTAATGTTTTCCTTCATTTAAATATGAGATTATTTCTTTATAACCTATAAAGAATATTTCTGTATAACCTATCAGCAAATAATTATTCAATCATAGTGTGATTTGAGAAGAATGTCAAGACATTGGTAGAGGATTTCAAACAAACAAGTAGTAGGCAATAGTCAAAAACAGATGCGCACGCATACACGCGCACACGCGCACACGCGCACACGCGCACACACGCACACACACACACACACGCAGACACTGTATTGCGGTCTGACCTTGATGCTGAGCTCCTTGGCCACCAGGCTGGGGCTGAGGGGGAGTCTGCAGTTGTGCCTCTGGAAGAAGGACTGCACCCTCTCCAGACCCTCCTGAAGCACCCCCTGGAGACACACACACACACGCACGCACGAACACACGCACACGAACACACGAACACACGCACACGAACACACGAACGCACATAGAAAATGGATTTGACACATGCACAGTCAAAAACAGACATTGAAATCCACACCAATTTGATGCGCACACACACGCTCACACACACGCACACACACGCTTACAATGGTTTATAATAACATTGAAAGCTTTATTATATATTACATTATTATAATAACATTATTGGAAAAGAGGGAAAGATTTACCAACGACGGATAGAAGGATCAAAGTGGCACCAAAATGCTGTAGCGCTACAGTAGAACTCTGACCATAGCAGGGGTGCCATGGTGTGGTGAACTCGTATGAATATTTTACATAGAGGTGCACCGAAATGAAAATTTGTGGCCGAAACCGAAAAACAATTACTCACTTGGCCAAATTCCGAAATCGACACCAAATATTACAATTGAGTCAAAAGTTATCAAAAGTTAGGTTTTTCAAATTTTTTAAATTGGTTACATCTACGGTTTACAAAAATGTTTTGACATGTTTTTGAAAGAAAATAAATGTGTATTTGAAGTCTTCAAATTGTAGAGTAGAGCTGAAATTAGTTTAATTAATGCCCATTTTCAATTCATTTTCTGTTCGGCCTCCGATTCAGCCACTCAGTTGAGTTTCGGCCGAAACTTTTTTTGCGTTTTCGGCCGTTTTTTTTCTGCGGCCGAATTTTCGGTGCACCTCTAATTTAAAAGGTGCGTTGCCGTGGACACAGTACCACCTAGAGGCCAGACTACCACCGTGTGGGTTCTCCAGGTCATGGCTTCGTTCCCATGGTTACTCACCTGTCTGCCCGAGTTGTCGGCCTGTTGGACTTTGGGTTTTTTGTTTTTGTGCTTTATTTTTTTATTTTTTTTTATTATTTTATTATTTTTTAAAGATATTTTTATGGGCTTTTTGGGCCTTTATTTCGGATAGGACAGTGAAGGTGCGACAGGAAGTGAGTGTGGAGAGAGATGGGGTAGGGTTGGGAAACGACCCCGTCCGGACTGGAACCGGGGTCCCCATGGGCATGCAAGCCCAAGAGTGGGGGCTTAGCGCGCTGCGCTACNGCGCCCCTGTGCTTTCTTTATGATAGGACAGTGACAGAGGGACAGGAAATGAGTGTGAGAGAGAGAGACGGGGATGGATCGGCAAATGACCCACCCAGGCCGGAATCAAACTCGGGTCTTCCATTAGGCCCTGGTAGGACCCTGTCAAACCTTTTCTGCCATTATCATGATATTATCATTATCAACATTGAGGTACATTGAGGTATGTTTAGTAAAAAAGCCGCACTCCCGGATCAGTTTCTTGCAGTTTTAATACTGGGTTAGCATGGCAGACAGACAGACGTTTCGGCCTAAGCCTTCTTCAGCGTCTTTTTTTTTTTACTACACATGAACTTTGCTGTTTGCTCGCACCCAAAGACCTTGTAAGAAACTTTTCGGAGTTGAGCGCACTTCCTCTACAGAAAGTATATTGAGGTATAACACTACTTTCCCTGGTGGCGTGGTTTTGGTTCCGGTCCGGTGGCTAGTACTCACTAGCCTCGCGAGCCATCCTGCGTACTTCCGCCAAAGGATTGGCTCCACTACGGTAGTCTGGCCGTGCTTCTCTGTGGAGTGCCTGGAGCAGTAGGATTTTGATCGCAACGCCACCCCCAGAAAACGGCCAATAAGCGAATACGCCCCCCACGTGGGGGCGAAAGGGGAAGGACGCTCGTGACAATGACGTACACATCTGCGCCAGAGCCATTGGTCGTTGTTGTTGAGTAACTGCCAGCAATTGGGTGAGAGGTGTCCAATAATTTCAAACCATAACTGAGTGCAAACTGCCTGCTTCCTGCAATCGCTTCAGAGCAAACAAATGCCAGACCATAAATACGAAATGAAAGGGTAGTATTATGGGATGGTCAGGACCAGGATATGTACTCACCTGTCTGGCAGAGCTGCCGGCCTGCCGCACCTTCTCGGCCAGCTCCCCCAGCAGCCTGCATAGCCGCGTCTGCTTGTCCAGCTCGTCCCGGAGCCCCGCCCCACACAGGCACAGCAGCGCGCCCAGAACCTGGTCGTAGCGCGGCCCAAACGCCGGGTCCTGCACCGCATCCCTTAGCAGCCTGGAACCGTATTTAAAGGGACACCAAAATCAATTCTAAGTATTCATTATGACTGCGAAAATTGCACTTTTCATACATGAAAAGGGGGATCTTCTCCATGGCCCGCCATTTTGAATTTCCAAAAATAGCAATTCTTAGCTTTTTTTTGGACCATACTAGAAAATATTTGTTTATTACTTAGAAAACTTTCATGTAAAGATCAAATTTGGCAATTGGCAGCCCAATTTCAATGAACAGCATAGTTGCAGTACCCGTTTTGACCATTTCCTGCACAGTGTGAACACTGAACACCCACCTTACTGCACTGCACTATACTATACTATACAGACCAATACATTATAAGTATACAGTCTTCTCAATCTCATAGCAAGAGAAGTTGACAAATGAAAAAATGAGAAATAATATATCCATTAATAATGAGACTGCTTGTGTGTGTGTGTGTGTGCATGTGTGCGTGTGCATGTTTTAGTGTCCTGAAACAGCTTTACTGACCAGTAGAGATAGTGTGCAATGTTGACGTTCCCTTGTGCTCGAGACAGCAGAAACATCACCAGTGCACTCTTCAGATGACTCTCAAACTTCAGAGCCTGAAGGAGACAGAATGAAGCAGAAACAGCATTAAATGGTTAATGGACAGCATTTATATAACGCTTTTCAACTCCTTCAAGTACTTCAAAGCACTTACATTGCATGCCTCACATTCACCCCATTCACACACCAGTAGCCATGGCTGCCACGCAGGGTACCACCCTGCCACCAGGAGCAACTTGGGGTTAAGGAAGCACTGTTTTACTGTATAAAATATACTGTTTAAATTAACAAAATACCACTGCTAAAATACTATTGAGGAGCACGTGGTAGCTCAGGTAGTAGAGGAGCCGTTAGGCAACCCAAAGGTTGCAGGTTCGAGCCCTGCTCTACCTGACCCCATCGTTGTGTCCTTGAGCAAGATACTAATAAAGCATAGGAAGCTCTGTACACTGCTCTAGCTGTAAGTAATATGGTAAAATTGAATAGTCTCTTAATTTTAATTGAGTAATGAGATTTAATTTTATTCCACAGGTTTTATCTATCTATCTTTTATCTACACACACACACACATATATATATATTTATTCTTTATTGTGTTGACTGTGATGTGTGTTTGTCTTGTGTGTCCTTGTGCGTCCTTATGCCACCACCAAAGCAAAATCTCCATTTTATGTAAGTTTAATGGACAATAAAGAAGTCTACATCTAAGTCTAAGTTATGTGAATGTTAAGTGTAAGACACTCAATGCTACACTGCAAACAGTGTTTCATAAACAGTCTTTCATACAGCACGTTCTCCAATCATACAAAAACATTCTTAACCCCACAGTTCAGTTCCCCTTCCAGTTTGTTTTGGTCGGCGATGCCTCCCAACCAATCACACCGATTCAGAATCACTGCTCTTGACACGTTGACATTAAGGCTCAGGTGCAGCAGGTGTGTTATGTCAGGTGTGTAAGGTGTGTTAGCCAGCCTTGGAAACTCCCATTATCATTGTAACACGGCACTCCATACACTGTTTACAACGGAATTGCATTTATGCAGACCCAAATGGCGCCCAAGGGAGCAGAGTGGCGGGACAAGTACCATGCTCACAGTACCTCAGTCATGGAGGAGGATGGGGGAGAGCACTGGTTAATTACTCCTCCCACCAACCTGGCGGGTCAGGAGTCGAACCGGCAACCTTTGGGATACAAGTCTGACGCCCTAACCGCTTACATTACATTACATTACACTACATTACATTGCATTTGGCAGACACTTTATAACCAAAGCGACTTTCAAAAGAGAACATAATCAAGCCAACATCACAAGCAAAGTGCACAGGAAATATACAGAACAACAAGTGCAGTTCCCAATTGGGGTTAGTTTATTTGTTTTTGCTTTTTTGCTTTTGTTTTTTAAATTAATAAAGAGCACACACAGCACACTCACAAACACACACACACCCACTCAAACTAAACTAAGCTAAACTATGCTTCCCCATGACTGCCCTTGCCCTAGCTAGTTAAGTCAGGTGTGTTAGCTCAGGTGTGTTAATTCAGGTGTGCGTACAGTACCTGCACCAGTTGGGGCAGGTAGTCGGCCAGCTCGTCATCGCTGCTGCTCTCGATCCAGCCCACGGCCACAGAGCGCACGTCCGTGTCTGCAAACCTGCGGAGGGAAGAACAGGATATCTCCTGATTACACATGGGTTGCCAGATGAGGCTGATGATTTCCAGCCCAAAAAATGCTCAAAACCCGCCTAGAAGCACAAAATCCCGCCCAATTCTATTGATTTCTATGGCAAAAATTAGGCAGTTTTTTCTGCTAAATGCCATTTTTACCCACACACGGCTATCCTAAGCAGCCCAATTGGGCGGGAAACAGCCCAATCTGGTAATACTGATTACACGTACTGTAGCAGCTCTGTGTCTGCTGAGGAGGTGCAGGTCAGGACTGTCTGTATTTGTGTGCTTCTGTACGCGCCTGAACGTTATTGCATGTGTGTGTGTGTGTGTATGGGTAAATGTAAGTCTGTCTGTATTTGTGTATATGTGTCTCTCTGTATGTGATATAATTGTGTGTTTGAGTTAATGCGTATAACACTGCGTGTGTGTGTGTGTGTGTGTGTGTGTGTGTGTGTGTGTGTGTGTGTGTGTGTGTGTGTGTGTGTGTGTGTGTGTGTGTGTGTGTGTGTGTGTGTGTGTGTGTGTATGTGTGTGTGTGTGTGTGTGTGTGTGTGCATCTTACTTGGAGTCGAGCAGTTCCAGTGCAGACACGGGGCTGAGTGGCGGCCAGTGGTGCAGCAGGGTGTGTATCTCCGCCATACTGCCCCAGTCCCAGCTGGGGGCGCTGGCGAGCACCTTGGGCAGAGAGCCCTCCAGGCCCTGGCAGTGCTGCCGGTGGTCCCACAGCAGCGTCCGGTCCGCACGCGTCAGGCTGGCGAGAGAGAGAGAGAGAACATGAGGCACGTTTCAACATACTGTGTGCAGTACAACCTGAGGCACTTTTCAATAGAGGTGCACCGAAATGAAAATTTGTGGCCGAAACCGAAACCGAAACCGAATAATAATTAATCACTTGGCCGAATACCGAAACTGAAACCGAATATTACAATTCAGTTAAAAGTTATCAAAAGTTAGGTTTAGTTTTCACTATTTGAAAATATTGCTTAAATGTGAGACATGTTTTTGAAAGACAATAAATGTATTCAAATGTTAGAGTAGAACTGAAATTAGTTTAATTAATGCCCATTTTCAATTCATTTTCTATTCGGCCTCTGATTCAGCCACTCAATTGGCTTTCGGCCGAAAACTGAAACTCTCTTTTTTGGCCTTTTCGGCCGAATATTTTCTGCATAACAAAGCTATCGGTCTAGACTTTTAAGCTCAGTGGAATTGTACCTGTCCCTCCCATGCCAAACTGGAGCCGTATCTGGAAAGTTGGGGGTTCAAAACCCGAGTGGCTGACTGAGCAAGAAGATCTTGGTTAAATAGATTCGTTTTTATTCAAGACCTTATTCAAGGCCTCCACATTCCAGAAGCATATTCCAGAGTCCTACAAACGTATATATTCAGACAGGCACCTCTGTACTCTATGATGAGCGCCATAACCAGGAAACCCCCCACACAGGGCCGGCCCTTATCGATTTGCTGCCCTAGGCGAGCATGAGTTCAGTGCCCCCTACACGCTAAAATGTTTTTGTTTAATGCCACCCTGGCCCTGCCCAACACATTGGTTGTTTTGTAGTTGTTTTGTTATTTTTAATGTTGGTTTGCTCTCATTCTGTTCATTGTGATGGATGTATTAGATTCCTAAAATTAGATTAGATTTGATCCGTCAGATTTTTTTCCATCCCTCATTCTCTGGTGCGGCGCCCCCTAATGGAGTGGCGCCCTTAGCATTTGCCTATACTGCCTATGCAAAGGACCGGCCTTGCCCACACATACACAGCCACAGAGTTCCTACTGCTGTGCTGTACCTGGCCCATCTGCATTAAAATACATCTGATTCAGGAAATCAGCTCTGACAAGGGCGTCTGCATATTCCACCCTCGTTACGCTAGTTACAGTGCAGCACAGAGCAGAGCAGAGGGGGAGAAGGTGGATTCTGAAGAATGAGTGAGTGCCGGGCAGCCTTGCCTTAAAAAAACGAGGATAAAACGCAGTGAAAAGGGTGAAAAGAAAAGAGGAAAAAGTGAAAAGAAATCTCTCCCAGATGAGAGGGGTTGGTTGGCAGTGAGAGAGCGGCCGTGGCTTCAGAGTAGGGCTGACTGAGTACAGTTTCAGCAAATGGGGCCTCTTGTCTCCTCTGTCTCCATTCTGCAGTTTTCCACATCCTTTCTTTACTTAGGCCTTTTCTTTTCTTTTCTTTTCTTTTCTTTTCTTTATTTGGGTGTTCCTGCTAAAGCACAATGTTATCTGAGGACGTGGGCTACAGGGGTGGGGACAGGGGAGAGTTGAGTCAGTAGGCAGCCCTGTTCTGCTGTTCCGCTGATCGCACACACGCACGCACGCACGCACGCGCTCAGTTGGGAGGATTTACAAAAGGTGCTCTGATTTACAAAAGGTGCCCCCTGTGACTGCTGTGTCCATCTACTGCTACACTGAAACGTGATGTCACAGACAGACAGACAGACAGACAGACAGACAGACAGACAGACAGACAGACAGACAGACAGACAGACAGACAGACAGACAGACGTATTAGGTGGTCCTTAAGCACCTGCCCTACTGGACAAAAAATGCCCTATTTTAATGTTCTTTTTGAACTTTTTTTGTCACAATATTCTGTGTATTGTAATTAACTGTATTTCTCTGTACAGTCTAGTATACTTAACATTGCAGAGTTGAGAAGACCTCAACTTTACCCGAACCAAATTCTGTTCGCCTCCTTGTTTCATACACCCGCACACACACCACTTTTGCCCTCTTTGTGTTTCATTTTGTGGCCGACTCGCATTGAACGCTGTTTTTTCTTTCTTTCTTTCTTTCTCTCTGTCATTCTCCTGACGCGTGAAAGGCATATTGCAGAGCACATACATTACATAGCACAAATCCACCGGCGACAGCTGCCTTGATCAGGCGGGTATTCGAAAATATATCTGAATTTATTACTTTTCGTCTGGAGAAAATACACTCGCAGATCATTACCACATTTAACCCTGAGACGAAGAACCATACAAGTCCAATTTTTTTTTGTAAATGTCCAGAATTGTAAATACCTGGTAACATTTGATTTTTAACATTGACATTACAAAATCTTATATTATTATAATTAAGAAGCTTTTGTTTTCTGATTTCAAGAAAAATCTAAATAAAAAAAGTAATGTTCAAACTGCAAATTAAAAAAACATAGGCCTATGTTCAAAATGTGAGAATGTGGACTTGTATGGTTCTTCGTCTCATGACCACATTTATAGAGAGCGGGGAGATTCCCCATCAAATCCATATGATGAGTTTTGACACCCGAGAAAAACACTCGGGGCCTTCCACTTGGGCCAAACACAACAACAGGAACATGTGGTTTCTCTCCTTCTTACCGTGTGTGTGTGTGTGTGTGTGTGTGTGTGTGTGTGTGTGTGTGTGTGTGTGTGTGCTGTGCTGCGTTGCGTGTTCGTGTGTGTGTGCACGCTGTGTGTGTGTGTGTGTGTGTGTGTGTGTGTGTGTGTGTGTGTGTGTGTGTGTGTGTGTGTGTGTGTGTGTGTGTGTGTGCTGTGCTGTGTAGAGTGCTTCGATGTGCAGACAGCTTGTCATTATGTAAATAACGAAACGTTTCTTTCGTTGGCTGACATTTTGATCTGTTACAGTAACAGTGCTCAGCGCGAGACACAGAGAGCTCTGCTGTGTGCCGAACAGTCACACTGACCAAGCAGGCCAGGCCTTGGGCCCTTCAGGTCAGCCAATAATGGGCACTTTGATGTCCAAGGAACAAGGGAGGGGGGAGGGGGTATGAACGTGTGTCAGCCTATTTGTGTGTGTGTGTGTGAGCTGTGAGCCTATTTTTGAATGTGTCCGTGTGTGTGTGTGTGTGTGTGTGTGTGTGTGTGTGTGTGTGTGTGTGTGTGTGTGTGTTTGTGTCCGTGTGTGTGTGTCCGTGTGTGCATGTGTGTGTGTCTGTGTGCATGTGTGTCTGTGTGTGCATGTGTGTCTGTGTGTCCGTGTGTGCATGTGTGTGCGTGTTGTGGGGAGTCCCATGATCGCAAACAAGAATGGCCTTGGAGCCTGACTCCTGAATTGTGTGAGATAAGAGATTATTTATGAAGACAGCAGGAGGCCCTGGGACAGCAGAACAGAGAGGAGAGGAGAGGGAGGAGAGAGGAGAGGGGGAGGAGAGGAGAGGAGAGGAGAGGAGAGGAGAGAGGAGAGGAGAGGAGAGGGGAGAGGAGAGAAGAGAGAGGAGAGGAGAGGGGAGGAGAGGAGAGGAAAGGGGAGGAGAGGAGAGGAGAGGAGAGGAGAGGAGAGGAGAGATGAGAGGAGAGGAGAGGAGAAGAGAGAGGAGAGGAGAGGGGATGAGAGGAGAGGAGAGGATTGGAGTGGAGAGGAGAGGAGAGGAGAGGAGAGGAGATGAGATGAGAGGAGAGGAGAGGAGAGTGGAGATGAGAGGAGTGGAGAGGAGAGGAGAGTTGAGAGGAGAGGAGAGGAGAGGTGAGGGACGTGAGGAGAGGAGAAGAGAGAAGAGAGGAGAGGAGAGGAGAGGAGAGGAGAGCAGAGCAGAGGAGAGGAGAGGAGGGGAGAGGAGAGGAGAGGAGAGGGGAGGAGAGGAGAGGTGAGGTGAGGAGAAGAGAGAGGAGAGGAGAGGAGAGGAGAGGAGAGGTGAAGAGTGGGGAGAAGGGGAGAGGAGAGGAGAGGAGAAAGGAGAAGAGAGGAGAGGAGAGGAGAGGAGAGGAAAATAGGAGAGGAGAGGAGAGGAGAGGGGAGAGGAGAGGAGAGGAGAGGAGAAGAGAGAGGAGAGGAGAGGAGAGGGGAGAGGAGAGGAGAGGAGAGGAGAGGGGAGAGGAGAGGAGAGGAGAGGAGAAGAGAGAGGAGAGGAGAGGAGAGGGGAGAGGAGAGGAGAGGGGAGAGGAGAGGAGAGGAGAGGAGAAGAGAGAGGAGAGGAGAGGAGAGGAGAGTGGAGAGGAGAGGAGAGGGGGGGGAGAAGAGAGGAGAGGAGAGGAGAGGGGGAGGAGAGGAAAAGATCAGTGGAGAGGGGAGGAGAGGAAAAGAGGAGAGGAGAGGAGAGAGGAGAGGAGAGGAGAGGAGAGGAGAGGAGAGGAGGAGGGGGAGAGGAGAGGAGAGGAGAGGAGAAATGGACAAGGGAGAGAGGGAGGGGGGGGAAGGGGAGAGGAAAGCAGAGGAGAGGAGAGGAGAGGAGAGGAGAGAAGAGGAGAGGAGAGAAGCGATGGGGGAGAGGTGAGGAGAGGAGGGGTGGAAAAGAAGAGAAAAGAAGAGAAGAAAACAAGGGAGAGAGGGAGGGGAGGGGAGGGGAGAGAAGAGAACAAGCAAGAGAGGTTGGGGCCATGAAAGAGTCTCTGTTCCTCACACTCTGGGAGACTCAACTTTCACACGGGACTGCAGGCGGCTGTTCTCTGCTGCACCGTGACCACCCTGACAAAGAAATGACTAATAAAGAAACAACAACACTTACCAAGCCAGGCCCTGTGACTCTAACATACAATACAATACAACATATATAACGCAGCGTCACAACTATGAAGTTGAATTCAACTTTGAAAATACACATACACAACACAGACGCATTCACACACCAGCTCTGGAGGCTGCCGTACAGCGCTAATTGTCCAGGGTTCACATGAGAAGTGAAGTGCACACACTTGCACACACGCACAGACATACAAAGACAATAATAAAAATCCTTTATCCTTTAAAAGATTGCACTGGAATGCAACATGGACAGCAATAAAGGGTAACACTTTACAATAACTACCCCAAAAAAGCTTTATAAACACTTTATAAATAATTAACTAATTATCAAACAAAAGGCAAGAAATACTATGCTAACACAGGAGACGCAGCACAGTCTTATCGGTCCTGGAAGTTTATCCTCCAAAGACCAGAGGGCATGAAGCTACATAAAACTCACACAGTACAGTAGAAGTTGATTCCCACTCCACTGTGCTGTCGTAGTTTGGTTCTTACTCATTTACAAACATTTGTAAATGCTTTGTTCAATGTTAATTAATTATAATTAAATGTTAATAAAGTGTTTATTAAGCTTTTTTTTGGTAGTTATTGTAAAGTGTTACCCAATAAAGTATATTGTGCCAGTAATGATTGGTCAGCATGTGTGCTGCTGTGCTGTACGTACCCGAAGGTGGATGCGCGTGAGCAGAGTGCCTCCACCTTCCTGCGGAGGTCTGGGTCCAGCGGCTCCAGCGCCTGGCCCGGCTTCCCGCCGCCACCGGTACCGGCACCGCCCGCCTCCTGAGGACCCACGTACTGGACATCCACCGCCGGGGTGGCAAAGTCCACCTGGACACACACACACGCACACGCACACGCACACGCACACGCACGCACACGCACGCACACGCACGCGCACACACACACACACACACACACACACACGCAGTGTTATACGCATGAACTCAAACACACAATTCTAATCACATACAGAGAGACACATATACACAAATACAGACAGACTTACATTTGCCCATACACACACACACACACATGCAATAACGTTCAGGCGCGTACAGAAGCACACAAATACACAGACAGTCCTCCTGACCTGCACAAGTTTGCACTCACGCACGCACACACGCACACGTACACGCACACGTACACATACAGATGCACGCACGCATGCGGACACACAGACACACTACAGGCAGGCCCTGTAGACACAGAAGCACACAGACTCAGAGTGACACACTCAAGTGAATCGTTCCAGCTGTGATTCAATTTCACAACCAATTAGAAATGATTTCCAACCTGGCTCGCTTCAACTCTCCGAGCCAACAACTCTGGTACTAACTACTGCACATCCTCCTGGCCTTCTTACTAGAGCATGACACAGGATTGGACTTTCACTCCCGTCCCATCCCGGTCCCAGAAAAAAAATCCCATCCCGTCCCATCCCGGACTGGAGTAAAAGAAACAAATCCCATCCTGTCCACTCCTGAAAAGAATGTCTCCCAATCCTGCCCACTCCCACTCAAAATCAACCCCAATCCCGTTTAGTCTAAAACACAAAGCTTTTTTGTTTGTTTTTTTAAAGAAAAAATAAGCGGCATTACCGCTCACGTTAATTTTTTTTCCCGCTCCTGCCCACTCCCATTCATCTTTACTCCCGCTCCTGCCCGCTCCCGTTCATCTTTAAAATTTTGACTCCTATCCCGCGGACACGCGGGACCCACGGGAATTCCTGAAAAATGGCCTTCTTACTCCATAGAGACACCATCCTACTGAGGACACACAGACACACTACTGCACATCCTTCTGGCCTTCTTACCCCCATAGAGACCCTGTTGTGCCAAAAAGCGAGTCCCTGCCAGAACACGAGTGCCCTCATTGAAACCAATGACATTTTTTGAGAGAAAATTGTACAAATTTTATTTGCAGAATGAATTACATAATTTATGAACTAAACATATGCTTATGAAACATTACCCATCCTCCACTTAATATGAGCTATTTGAATGAAACCGTAACATTTGTTATGACAATTCTTCGATTATTTTATGGAATTAATACTGAAATTGTAACCAGCTCTTTGTAATACTTCCAGAAGGAATGTAGATGCTTCATTGATAGGCCTTCCATCTTAAATTGTGTCGGATTTGTCTGCAAAAATGGGTAAAAAATATCTGAAAAATTGGTCATTGGTTTCCATTGCTTTTCAATGAGGGCAGTCGTGTTCTGGCAGGGACTCGCTTTTCGGCACGACAACCCCATCCTACTGAGGACAGAGCCATTGATAAACACCATCAGACTCAGGCAGTCCACTTCCAAGCCAATTTGAACTCACTGCTCTTATCTGGCAATTGGGTTAGTGTGAGTGAGCTGCCAGGAGTGAAGTCTGACTGAAAGGTCCAAAAGCTTGCATAGCATAATTGCTCCGCAGAAAATAGGAGTGAATGAAGACTCTTGTCTCCCAATCCTGGTTTTGAATACAGAATCTCTAAGCAGACAGCAGCAGTCTATTTGTATCCTCCTGAGGCTACAGTGATGTATAATGGATGTCTACTGTGTTTTTACAGTGTGATATTTAATTCATGTGTCGTAACTCAAACTGCATTTCACCCCTTTCCACCATGTACCATATAAAGCACCTCAGACCAGTGCTTAATATTATATATTTATTTTAGTGCTTTATATTTTTCTTCCACTGTTTCTGCCATTTTAGGTTGCAAATATTCTTAATACAAGTTCACTATTGAGAAGGAGCTGTTTCTGATCGGATGTACACACTTAAAAGATAAGACAATACATTAAATCTAAAGCATGATATGGTATTGAATTGCATTATTGTGTTGCATTGTATTGTATTATCTGGCACTGAGTCATGGTTCTATTCTACTCTAGTGAGTGGGCCCTGTTCTCCACTAGATTGCGGGTGGGTAGCTGAAGGATGACCCTCTCAGCAATGTTCTGTTGTATTCCATTCTAGAATGTACTGTATTGCATTCTAGAGTCTTGCTACCTGAAGGATGACTCTCTCAACAGTGTTCTGTTGTATTCCATTCTAGAATGTACTGTATTGCATTCTGGAGTATTGCTACCTGAAGGATGACTCTCTCAACAGTGTTCTGTTGTATTCCATTCTAGAATGTACTGTATTGCATTCTGGAGTCTTGCTACTTGAAGGATGACTCTCTCAACAGTGTTCTGTTGTATTCCATTCTAGAATGTACTGGATTGCATTCTAGAGTCTTGCTACCTGAAGGATGACTCTCTCAACAGTGTTCTGTTGTATTGCATTCTAGAATGTGCTGTGTTGCGTTCTAGAGTCTTGGTACCTGAAGGACGACCCTCTCAACAGTGTTCTGTTGTATTCCATTCTAGAATGTACTGTATTGCATTCTAGAGTCTTGGTACCTGAAGGATGACTCTCTCAACAATGTTCTGTTGTTTTCTATTCTAGAATGTACTGTATTGCATTCTAGAGTCTTGGTACCTGAAGGATGACTCTCTCAACAGTGTTCAATTGTATTCCATTCTAGAATGTACTGTATTGTATTCTAGAGTCTTGCTACCTGAAGGATGACTCTCAACAGTGTTCTGTTGTTTTCTATTCTAGAATGTACTGTATTGCATTCTAGAGTCTTGGTACCTGAAGGATGACTCTCTCTTCCGTGTTCCTCCGGTGCCCAGCGGGTCCAGAAGGAGATTCCTCGGAACAAGGACACAGATTCAGCAGCACTGTCCCTCGGGCCAGAACCCTGCAGAACACGAACACACACGTGCACACACACACAACACACACCACACAACACACACAACACACACACACACACAGTTGACAACAAACATTAACACACACATGCAAATAATTACTCCTGAGCCTTTAAACAATTGCTACTTCTGAGCTTGCAGGAAACACTTAGCAAGTAACCAGACACACATAACACAGCAGTGAGTCACTCACACCACTGGCACGCAGCAGTGGCACCAAACACCAGCCCTATTCTCCTGATCTTCAAAAACACACTGAGGCGAGAGCACGCAAACGTGCGTGGCAATGTCCGAAAAACAACGCCCACCGACCAAGGCCAAATTGATCCTGATGGGGCCCCGTCTTGGCTTAAAATACGACTACGGCAAAGCAAGAAAGATCAAAACAGAATGGCTGACGATGCACCACTTGAGCATGACACATAAAGGCTTGAACACAGCGGCTTTGTGAGAAACGGTGTGTAGAACGTGTGTGTGTGTGTGTGTGTGTGTGTGTGTGTGTGTGTGTGTGTGTGTGTGTGTGTGTGTGTGTGTGTGTGTGTGTGTGTGTGTGTGTGTGTGTGTGTGTATGGGGTGTTATCCAATGTCACGATCAGGGATTTGGGTTTTAGAGTTCAAGTGTTAACACTTCAAGTGTCTTCACACCAGACCACATGCAACTAATGGCTGTGACATTGTGTCGTTGTCTGAACTGCAGCATCATGCAGAACATGTGATGGATCCTCAATTATTTTCCTGTAGTTAGGCATGCTAGGAAAATAATTGAGGATCCATCACATGTTCTGCACCCAGAATATGAGCTGCTACCCTCTGGCAGGCGATTCAGAGTACCAGTTAAAAACAAGAAAAGGTTTTTGAATAGGTATAGGTTTTCTTTTGTCCCTGTTTCTGTTAACCTACTGAACGCAGGTCATTAACAACTACCATCCTTGTAATGCCATGTATGTGTGTGGTAGGCTGTAGTAGATATGCACTTGAGTATCTCTATGAGGGCACTTTATGTATGTATGTATGTATGTATGTATGTATGTATGTATGTATGTATGTATGTATGTATGTATGTATGTATGTATTGTTGTTTTTGTTTTTTGGCGTCATGTGTATTAGTGTTGTGTGTATGTGGCAGCTATGTATGTCCAAGACAAATTTCCTTCGGGACCATTAAAAAGAATCTTGAATCTTGAATCTTGAATCATGACTCAGCACTTTATCTGATCTCATGTTTAGATCTGAGGCAGAGAAGGTCACAGAGGTCATTCCGGAACTCAGACACAGCACTCTAATAGCTCGTTCAAAAAGTCGAGAATCCCAAGAAAGCCGACCTAAAACCTCGGGAAAGTGGGAGTGAACATTTGGTGACGCAATGTCAGATCGATAATTATCGAGGTTGATCTCTGCCGAAAGTATACAACAATGAGTTCCCGAGCTAATGTTTCAATGCATCAACATGGCACCCATGCATGGAACTAGCATGTAAACAGTATCATATGTAAATGCAAAAATATCATCTTGTAATCACTATCAACAACACCAGTTGATGTCATTCAATTGCAGATGCACATATGTCAGTCATGCTGGTCTATGACTATTTAATTTATCCAACTTAAGCTAAAATGATATGTCGTGGGTGTGGATGTTCAAGTGGAGGTGAAATAAAGAAAATTTTGTTCCGGGATCAGTGGCGTTCACACGCCAAAGTCCAGAACTCGGTTGTCACATGAGCAGTGTCGTCAGCTGTCTCGAGAGGTCCCGAGATCGTGAAGGCAACATAACGCCACACAGCCTGTCACTGATGAGTCATGGCGTGCTAGATCAGATCATGACAATTTCACACTCAACATCAGTTCTGCAAATACATCACGCACACACGGACGCACAAAAGGCATGCAGCATGTCACTGCAAATAATGACAAGCCACCCTCGACTCAGAAACACAAACAACTGATATTTTTAACACGTCTGATTTGCTATCCCAGATCGGCAATTGTGTCAATACAGTTTGAGAGCACAAGGGACATTCATTCATAACAATCCTACGCAGAATCACTCTTTATCTCACCCACAGACACACACAAACACACACACACACACACACGTGTGCGCGCACACACGTGCGTACACAGACACAGACACACACACACACACACACAGACAGACAGACACACAGCGTACCTCTGGAAGTCGAACAGGGGCAAACACACACACACACACACACACACACACACAGACACAGACACAGACACAGACACAGACACAGACAGACAGACACACAGCGTACCTCTGGAAGTCGAACAGGGGCATGGAGACCCTGCCGAGTATCTCGGTGGCCTTGCGCTGCTTGCTGGGGTCGGGGGAGCCGTTGGTGCTCTGGCTAGGGACCCCGTGCAGGGAGAGGGTCAACATGGCCTCTAAGGGCAGCAGAGCCACCGCGATCGGGAAGTTGATCCTGACGACCAATCACAGCACACATTGAAAATTATTACAGATTACAGATTTATTTCTTTGCACATTTTAAAAAACATATTTAACATTATTATTCAGGTGTTTGACCACCGTGATCGGGAAGTTGATCCTGACGACCAATCACAGCATACATTGTTTGTTTATTGTTTATTGGTTTATTTGACAGGGGCCATGTACAGGGCAACTCCTGTACCAGAGTTAGCTACAAAGCTAATTTGCATCCGTGGTCCCTGAAAATGTTTAAACATATATACGTATTTCTTCTTTACATGTTTTAAAAACACATTTAACATTATTATGCAGGTAGGGAAAGAGAGAGGGAATGAGTTGCGTTGAGTCTGTGTGGTGTGAAAATGTCAGGTGCTCACCTGAATCCAAAGTTGCAAAATTGAAGTAGAGAGAGAAAGAGAGAGGGTCCGAGGCACTCTAAAGTCTGTATTAAAAGTCCTCAATTATTTCATGGACGCCATTGATAGCGGCCGCGTTTCGGCCGCGTGCAACCTTCTTCAGGGCTAATCGGACCCTCTCTCTCGATGAGGAGGAGGAGAAGGAGAAGGAGGAGGAGGAGGATAAGGAGGAGGCAGAGGTAGAAGAGAAAGTGAGGAAGAGGACTCACAGCTCGTCCCACTTGATGTGGTAGAAGAAGTTCTTGTATGTGCCCACTTTCTTGGACTGCACGGGCTTGAAGAGGTTCCTGGTGTTGTGTGTGAGGGCACACATCAGGTAATACTTCTCATAGCTGCAGAAACACAGGAGGAACACATGGGAATAGGGGGATAGGGGTGGGCAAAGATTATTTTTTTTTTTATCTTCATTAATCTCTCTGTAATTATGATATTAATCTAGATTATTAATCTGGATTAATCTATATCAAAATGGCTCATTCAGAATAGGCACGCTAGCTAAATAATGCCGAAAAAAAACCTAACTTAAAGTTTCTTAAGACCATTCTTAAAGAATGGTCATGTTGATACTTGGTCTCGCCCAGCAAGTTTTGCATTTCTTAGATGTAATTTCCTGCATTTTAACGTCCCGTGTCAGCTTGATACGGAACCTGTACTCTTATCTCTAAATTCCGTAAAAACAATTCCGTATTTCAAGGGGCTTGTGGGGGCCCAGAACCTTGCTGTCCAAGGCAGGGAACACGCCAGCCAGCCAACAGAGCCCGTCTAAATTGGAGGTAGAAGGGCTGTAATGATACACTCAACTCGTGATTCGGTCCCGGTCATAATTTTTGACCTACGGTTCGATACACCCCACGATTTCTGAAATGTATCTCATTTGAAGCTTGGAAGCATTATCACAGAATCATATGGTTGTTTTCTGGACAGAAGCATAACTAAACTTTGAAAGGTTGTATCACGATACTGCTTCCTTACATCAACGATACAGCATCATGACTCTGTGTATCGCGATTTCTCGGTTCGATCCTATATCGTTACAGGCCTAGGAGGTAGGGAGACGAACATGGACATGCACTGCCCTGTTGCCATGGTAAAGCTGGAGCTAGGTAGAGTAGACGCCAGAGCCAAACCTCACTTCCCTTTTCATGAACAACGTAAATAGCCTGGCTACCGCTGCATGAAATAGCAGGCTCCCTGTGCAGACTCTGTGGACGACCTTTTGAACCTTGCGTGTGAGCCAAACAGAAATTATATACACAGTACATGCCAAAAGTTTGGACACATAATTCTACTACATGTGTTCATGCACAGTTTTGATGCCCTCCATGAAAATCCACAACGTACTGTAAATAGCCACGGATGATATAGAGAGAAATGAGAAGGTGTGTCCAAACTTTTGGCCTGCACTGTACATTCTTCTGCTATGGTTGAATACAGACAAACAAAAACACTGTGGATATTGGGCTGGCTCCCTCCTACGGGGACAGAGCAGCCCCATCATGGTCGTTAGGCCGCATGACAGCAACGTCATAATCACAGCCCAAGCCAAATTCAATGATTTGGCCAATTGGAAGTCGCTGTGCAGATAAAGCCATGGTCATGTTAGCAGCCCTCTGCATGCTCATTCTTTAGTAGTATGCACAAACTGCAAAAAGCAAAAGCAAAAAAAATCCAACAGCTAACCAAAAAAAGCAACAACAATAACAACACCACCACAAGCAACAAAGCTGGTGTTGTTCAATAGAACAGGAAATGAGTGGTATGGTATTGGAGTTCTGGTATTCTGGTGTGTGTGTGAGAGTGTGAGTGTGAGTGTGTGTGTGTGTGTGTGTGTGTGTGTGTGTGTGTGTGTGTGTGTGTGTGTGTGTGTGTAAAGTGCTACTCTGTCATCTATGTTTAGCGGTGCTGCAGTCGTGTAGTGTAGTGTAGTGTAGTCCAGTGTTTCTCAACCTTTTTTTAGGCAAGGCACAGTTCCAATTCATGAAAAAGCTTAGAAAAGTAACACATTTGGAGACGTCACACGACCTACGTTCGAAGTTGCAGCTGACTGGGGCGACCTAGATTTACTTTATTGTGCGTAAATGACAGATGAAAGATTCCACTGACTAACATTAACTTATCAATTTAGACAAATATGTATCATGTTACATAATTTATTTATCAGCCACGTTTCAGAGGCACCCCTGAGGGGGGCCCGCAGCACCCCAGGGTGCCCCGGCACCCCTGTTGAGAAACCCTGGTGTAGAGCAAGGGAGCCGTGCCGCTGCTATAAACTGCCTGCAGTCCAAATGAGATCTTGTGCTCCGGTGCCTCAGGAAACAAGTCTGTTATTAACCGCTCAGCTCAGCCTCTCATTACGGCCCCGGGGTTGGACGGGCAAATACGCACGCACGCACGCACGCACGCACGCACGCACGCACACACACACACACACACACACTCACAGACACAGACACACACTCATGCATGCACGCTCACAAACTGTCACACAATAGGAACAAACAATGAAACTTGCACAATTCTACACACAAACGACAAATACACACAGTCAAACCCGTGCAATTTTACACACATAAGCATAAACAGTACACACACACACACACACACACACACACACACACACACACATACACACACACACACACACACACACACACACACACACACACACACACACACACACACACAAACCCGTGCAATTTTATACATAAGCATAAACAGTACACACACACACACACACGTACATGCAGACACACACAAACACACGTACATGCAGACACACACAAACACACGTACATGCAGACACACACACACACACACACACACACACACACACACACACACCCACGCAGACACACACAGACACACACACCCACACACACAGACACACACAGACACACACACCCACCCACGCAGAGACACACACACACACACCCACCCACGCAGAGACACACACACACACACGCACGCACGCAGAGACACACACACACACACACACACACACACGCGCACGCACGCACGCACACACACACACACACGCGCACACACACGCACACACACACACACACACACACAGCGCTGACAGATTTCTGCCTTGGCAGAGTTAACTAGATGCGGTAATGAATGTGTGTATCAGCGAGCATCATCATTACAGCAGAGAAAAGAAGCATCTGGATAAATGGCCCGTATATCCCTACACACTCGCACACGCACACACGCACGCACGCACACACACGAAAACACACACAAACAGAGACACACATGCACAGAGACACACCACAGCAGAATCGGTTAAAAATTGGTCCATGCACTACCCCCCCTACACACATGCACGCACGCACGCACGTGCACACACACGCACACACAAACTGATTGGATGCTTCTCTTCTCATTCCACATATCTGCTATTAGGACAAATGGGAATGGTTGCATTTAACCCATGGATGCCTGATGTTGCGTTTCGCAACATTGGCCCTGGCGCCTGGAGCTGCATTATGCAACATTCAGGCTCATGAGATTTGAGACAACTTTATTAAAAATCTCTGTTTGTTTGAGGTGAATGAACAAATTCTAATGAAAGTTGAGGGTTTAGCGTTTAAATGCAACTTAGTGCTTATTTTTATGTGCTTCAGAAGCTGAGATATTTAGGTTTTTATTGGCTGAGGGCAGCTTTTCTGAAAAAGGGCTCAGGCATTCAGCACCCTTTTTTGCAGGTGCCTTAGGCGTCAATGGGTTAACTAACCACTTGATTCAGTTAGCAGTGCAAACTGCATCTCTAAACGACAGTGGCTTTTCTCACCAACACAAATGCTCCTTAGAGATACAACGTGACACAGAAGGGTTTTCCTTTAATGAAGACAAAGTGGGCTTCTTATGGCCACCTGGACAAAGTGGGCTTCTTATGGCTCAGTGGGCTTCTTATGGCTCAGTGGGCTTCTTATGGCTAAGTGGGGTTCTTATGGCTAAGTGGGTTTCTTATGGCTAAGTGGGCTTCTTATGGCTCAGTATGGCCACCTGGAATGGAAATCAAAGTGGGCTTCTTATGGCTAAGTGGGCTTCTTATGGCTAAGTGGGCTTCTTATGGCTCAGTATGGCCACCTGGAATGGAAATCTCCACACAGTGGGTCACATGCCTCTATTTCGGCCACGGCTGACACACAAGCTGTGCTGTTGACAGGGGACAAGGCTAACTTCAGACCGCCCAATGTCAACAAGGAAGAAGTGCCTTTCATTTCACCCTGTTACAAGCTGTTGAACCAGTAAACAGAGTTTTGAAATGTTATTGGGAACAGTTCACCAGAACCGAGTGGCACCAAAAACCGAATGACACATGGGTTCCCACTCTAATTCAGATATAAAATTCCATGATTTTCCATGACTTTCCAGACCCAAAAAACTGAATTTCCATGACCACTTCCGTAAAAAGAAATGACATTAAAACGTTTTTATAAGTCTGAAAACTGAAGATTATCTTCACCCCTAGAGCCGACGCCGAGCCACCGCTAGACTTCAATGGGCTAACTGCATTGTAGAGTGTTGCCAAAGCGTAGTATAACCAGTAAGAAAGTGTTATACACCAGGAAAAAATGTTTTTGCTTTTACACAACTGTTAAGAAAATTCCATGATATTCCATGACTATGCATGCAAAATGGTAAAATTCCATGACTGGAAAAACATTTTTTAAATTCCATGATTTTCCAGAAATTCCATGACCCGTGGGAACCCTGACACATGATGTATGATACACGATACATGCTAAGAACCAGAGTCAGAGAATGGTTTGAAGAAAAAGGAGAAAGGTAAAAGGTCAATTATTTATCTTAAAGTGATACTGCCATTTTTGGAAATAAGCTCATATTGCACCTCCCGAGTTAATTCATTGAGTTTGACCTTTCTCCTGCATTTCCAGCTGGTCTCATAGGATTCAATGTTAATTGCTAGCATGGAGGTAAAATTTGCACTCAGAGAACAATTGAAAGTACAGGTGAAAGGTAAAACTCGATCATTTAACCCATCCAAGGAGAGGTGTACAATAAGCTTAGTTCCAAAAATGGCACAGTATCACTTTAAAGAGGTATAAAGTTAGCACATTTCCATAAATGGTGGACTGTTCCTTTTAGGCTGAAATAAAATGGCTTGCTGACACTATACACCCTTATTGAGGCATCCTATCCAAGGCGAACAAGGAAGTACAATGTCAGAACCCCATGCAAAAGCCACAAGCCATTAAAACTCCTTACATCATGCCACTCTGTCTAACCCAGGGGTGTCAAACTCAAATTCAAAGTGGGCCAAAATAAAAATACACTGAAATTTAAAATACACTGAAATTGTGAATATAGTAGACGTAAAGCTAGGCAAATGACACGTTCTCATCATATATACTCCAACTATAGCTTTGTGCTAGTAAGGGCCTACACACTAATCTGGACTGACTCATAATTCCTGTGATGAATTTTGCCGACTGCTATTGTCTTGAAAAAGTAGAAATTTGCGGTGAGCTATGTCGCAGACCAACTGTAATACACATTTGAAATGATTACGCGGGCCAAATAAAATGGTCTAACCGAACACTGTGTGACCACAGAAATCATTTAGATCAATCATAACTTATTACGAGCATCACAAAGCTGCCGAATACACTTTCATTGGCCAATTAGCATAGAGGAAATGCAACGTGTGGAAGTTCGCACTTGCAGTGGTCCTTGTGAAGCCAAAGACCGAGTCGAGATAAAAGCACCTAAACTTGGGACGGGCACATGACCAACTGCTGATGACATGCAGGCTGTTGAGATTACCACAGCAGAAATAGAGAACAGGGGGAGGAAACATATAGGAGCTCAAAGCAAAATCCCCAATAATTCTGTATTTGTATTCTTGGCTGCGTTCTTTTGTTCTGGCACGAACGGTCTTGGGGGTGGTGGTTTAGAAAATTGATAACGCACAAATTGAAAGTGTAGCTGTGTGCAGCGAGCTGACAATTTCCCCTAGGGATTAATAAAGTTACTCTACTCTACTCTACTACCTCAAAACACAGCAAAACGCAACACATTTGGTCCACTTGAAAACAAAATTACATTTGAAGAGCTTCATGACAAAATGACATGGAGGGCATCAAAACTTTCCATGAACATGTGTGCTTTGCAAAAAATAATATTCATCAATTCTATTTGAATTTGAATGTTTTGAAATGTTGAGTATTTAAAGGTGTCTGACATCCAGTGAAAAGGGTCCATTGAGCAACGCCCCTAATAACTTCAAGTCAGTTTGGATGAGTGCAAAGTTGAGCCATGTAATGTACCGTCATGTGAAGATGTTATGTTATGCTGTGCAGTGTAATGTTATGTAATGCTAAGTAATATTATTCTCCTTCTTGTGTCCATCAGCAGAGGGCGCTATGCTGTGCCAACTTGTACTGTACCTGCTGACCCAGGGGGCCGGGACGCCGTGCAGAGCGAACACGGTGAACTTGAGGTGCTCGGTGGTGCCCGAGGCCTCGCGGCTGTCGCGGCCCGTCTCGTCCTGGGGGTCCGCGTGGGGGGGCGGGGAGGGGGGGCAGAAGGAGCGCAGGTACAGGCGGACCAGCTGGTACACGGCGTCCGTCAGGGCACACATGCTCTCCTCCACCGGGCCACGCACACCTGCGGTGGTGGCACAGCGAGGGTTAATATGGGGTCATACACATTACATCACATCACATCACATCGTACTTACTGTGGCACAGCAAGGGTTAATTTGGGGTCATACAAATTACATCACATCACATCACATCGTACTTACTGTGGCACAGCAAGGGTTAATTTGGGGTCATACAAATTACATCACATCACATCACATCGTACTTACTGTGGCACAGCAAGGGTTAATTTGGGGTCATACAAATTACATCACATCACATCACATCACATCGTACTTACTGTGGTACAGCAAGGGTTAATATGGGGTCATACACATTACATCACATTATACTTTTTTTAAAGTCTTTTTCGACTTTATTTGATAGGACAGTGTGAGAGGTGGACAGGAAGCGAATTGGGAGAGAGACGGGGAAGGGTCGGCAAAGAACCCGGGCCGGGAATTGAACCTGGGTCAGCCGCATGGCAGGCGAGTGCCCCACCGGTTGGCCACATTATACTTACTGTAGCAGATGCTTTTTATCCAAAGCAACATTACAGGTATTTAGGTGCATGGTATTGGTTACAGTTCTCCTAACATAAACAGACATCCTGTGCCAATGCCCACCACAGCAATGCCAAAAAGACACCAATGTCAACAATATTCACTCAATTCACCACATTATACTTTTGATTTAATCAATCATTTAATTTATCACACCAAATGAATACTTTCAAGTCAGAAACGCCACCCTTATTCGCAACTAACCTCCTTAGTCAATCTCAAACCCAGAGCGAGAACAGTACACACCGATCATAACTGGTTACAACTAATATGGTGAAAATACGATCAGGCCACCCGGAGGCTTCACAGATGGTTTGTTAAAAGTTTCGTTTAATTTCAGTCTCATTTTAGTTTCAGATAAATGTTCACTGACGAACAATTTGTTCAATATCAAACGATAGCTACACACTGACCACATTTGGTGAACCTCAACGCTAATTTGAAGAGGGCAGACTTAGGGACTGATGGCTTGTTAAACTTTGTTTTATCTTCAATTACATTTCAATTTATTAGAGTGTAGTATCACTCTGTTCATTAGTTCATTAGTCCAGAAATGAAAAATGACTCACAGTCACACACAGAGGAACAAAAAATATGTATGGTGGTATGCATATTGTTCAGCGCTTATCGTCTCACTCAACCTCACACTCGAACCTTAATAAGACACAAGGCTTTCGACCAAGCAATACACCAAGCAATACACGGCTCAAAGTCTAGTCCCAGACACAGACCTTCTTGTTTCCTATTACCATTACTCTCAGCATCTACACATGGGTTCTACATTTTTGTTTTCTCCTGACTGCACGACACGAACTGCGCACAACTCAACCTCTGATTGTTGGAAACCGCTGTCGGGTTGCTCACGTGGTTGGCTGCCAACTCACTGTCTTGCCCCTCCTCATAAACATTGTGTTTACAAACACAGTGAACTCATGTATAGGCCTGTTGAAATGAGGTGTGGCGTTGTGTTTTTATGACAAGCGTGATGACTCTTGGGAACAGAAGAGGGGTGGCTGACACTGTGGGTTTTTTTCATAGTAAAAGTTGTTTGCTCGTAACTCACCGTCAGCTGAGCCGCTGGAAGGTTTGGAGCCACTCTGAGAAGAGAAAACAACGAAAGAAAAGAAAGGAAGATTCTCAAGGTCATGGTGCGAAATATGAGCCCAGATCTGTGTATGTGGTTATGTAATGGGGAATTCATGGGAGACACATGGTTACACAAGTAAATGATTAAAAAAAAAAAAACCCGAGAGACTGAATATGTGAATAAGGATGTAATGAAAGACTGTGTGCTTGAGGGAGTGAATAAGTCAGATAATGGGTGATAGGAGAGAGAGGGAGGGGATCGAGTAAGGGTCAGTGAGTGAGAATTGAGAGAGAGAGAGAGAGAGAGAGAGAGAGAGAGAGAGAGTAAGTGAGGAGAGTGTGTGAGAGTGAGGATTGAGTACACTTTCTGTGAGAAGAGAGTGATGGGGGGGGGGAGAGGGGTAGAGAGACTTGAGCGAGGAGAGAGTGCAAATGGAACCAGCTTCCTGTGCAAATTAGCACTGCCCCAACAGTATCATATTTTAAAAAGGTGTTAAAACATACACACACATACATTGCAAACATATACAATAATAAATGCCCTTCTGTTGCCATTAAAAGGCACATTTGACCTCTGCTTACCTCTGGTGAGCGAGTGCGTGGCATGTTGACGGCTCGCTTCAGCCTCTTCACGCCGTCCGTGATGGCCGGAGTCTCGATCTCGTCCAACGCACAGCAGAGATTCTTCACCGACTGCACCACCCGATCCACCGTCTTGTAGCGCGTGCTCTAAATGACACAGGTAGCAGGTAACGTTGGCATTGTGAGGTTAGAGTGCATGCTTTTAACTCATTAAAAATGCCTGCTGAATGCCTAAGCCTTTGTTGGGAAAGTTGCCCTCAGTCTATAAAAAGCTAAATATCTCAGCCTCTGATGCACATTAAAACATGAAATAAGTTGCATTTCCAACTCTAAGAGCCTCATCTTGCATTAGAATGTATTAATTCAGCTGTAACATACTCACATGTTTATTAAAAAAGCTAAAATCTCAAGAGCCTGAATGCAGCGTATATGTGTCTCCAGGCACCAAAGGTCAAACAACATATACGAGTCATCAGGCTAAAATGGGTTAAAGACCACGAGTAACAACAGGTCACATCATCAAGATGACCTTAATGCCACCACAGCTGACAGAAAACATCTTTAGGTTGTACCATATGCACACAACATCACAGGTGACAGAAAACATCTTTAGGTTGTACCATATTAACACAACATCACAGGTGACAGAGACAAGATTCAATTACATCGACTGCTCTGTGCAAGACCGCAGGTAAGAGGCATATACCATCACGAAAGACATCTTCAGGTTATTCTGAAGTCCCTTAACAACATCACGTTACACTGACTGCTCTGTCCAACACAACAGGTGAACAGACAAACCATCAAGTTATGGCGTGTGATACAGCTAATGGCCCGTGTACATCAGGCGCTACCTACGCGACCTAGGTAGCTGAGGTGGTTGAAGAAGTTTCGCCATGAATTCGTTTTATGCGCTCTGGATGTGTATGTGGCACTGACATGTTTGATTCAGCTAATCACATAACGGCTCTGTCTTGACAGCCTGGGACATTCGTCGTTATGAACGTTCCAATTGGTTTTCGCCGAACTGCGTCATAGCGAATTCGCAAAAGATTAGCTTGAGTTTAATCGTCAAAATTCGCCCTGGTCGCTCAAGAGGCTTCGCTCCCGGCGAATTCGCTCTGGTAGCTTTATTCGCCTTCCCTCCATAGAAAAATAATGACTTCCGCCGTGCAGGTTGCCTAGTGCCGTGTCCAGACCAAGAGCGAACTACGCTGCCTGGTAGCGTGGGTAGCAGAAGAAGTTTCGCCTTGAATTCGCTGTATTCGCTCCAGATGCAGCATTGACATGTTTGAGTCAGCTAATCACATAACGGCTCTGGCTTGACAGCCTGGGACATTCGGAGATATGAACGTTCCGATTGGTTTTCGCCGAACAGCGTCAGAGCGAATTCGCCTGCGATTAGATTTAGTTTAATCGTCAAAAATTCGCTCTGGTCGCGCAAGAAGCTTCGCTCCTGGCGAATTCTCTTCGGTAGCACAGGTCACGTGCCCTCCATAGAGAAATTATGACTTCCGTCGTCTCGTTCGCTTCGCTCGCTCCTGGTCTGTACACGGCATAGTTCGCCCTCGATGTACACGGGTCTTAACAGGGCATAACCAGGTAGCTCATAGTACATAAAAAATTATAAAAATCATAAAAAATGCTGTAATTTTAGCTCTTCTGCAACTGGTGCTGGTGGTCAGTGCTGATTTCTGATTTCTGCATTCTGTTGACTTGAAACTGGAAATATGTATTTGGAAATGTCACACGTACAACACGGCTCTGAACCCTGGTTGTCTTATGTTCTCTCTATGTGCCCATATAAAAACCCCTTAAACTACTGCACGATGGATGACTCCAGACAAAACCTGTATGTGTGTACAACATGCACACACTTGGACTTGGTAGGCAGTAAAGCATGATAAGTCCGCTCACACTGCACACATCGTAAACCAGGGGTGCATTTCTCGAAAGTGTAGTTGTTAGCCAGTTAGCAACTTGGGTAGTTGCCAATGGCAAATTGCATTGCAACTAACAAAATAGCTAACATAGTTAGCAACTACGCTTTCCAGAAATGCACCCCAGGTAGGGTTTCTTGAACAATACAACACTGTATTGTCAGGGAGAACAGCACACAGGAGACACAAGGTGTTGTACAGTGGGGCAAACAGGGGTGAGTGAGCGAGTGCTGACCTCATTCTGAAGACAGCTGTTGACTTGGTTGTGGTAGCCCTCCAGGTAGTCGGCCAGGCCCTGTCTGTTAGTCGGAGACACGGAAATAGATCATCAGACCAAATAAGACAGATTCATCAACATACAGTACACACTCACACACTCACACACTCACACACACACACAAACACACACACACACACACACGCGCACGCACACACGCACGCACGCACGCACGCACACACACAGACCATTGATTCCTTCCTGTCATCTGCTTTGAGTAGATGTGTGATGACATGGTTACCAAAAACAAGCACCGTTGCTGATGCTGATGAGTAAGACGACGATCGAAACCAATGCCTTTCCTCTGCACACTGCATAAGCATGACGCCTAATGACTTATTTTCATGTCTGAAACCATCAATTTCTGAAGACAGCAGCATTTCAGAAGTCAGCACTAGTGAGGTTATTTTGTAGGCTGTGCTCAACACGCTGAGAAAGGTAGACAAGTCGAAGCTCATAAGAGAGGGGGTTCTGTGTGTGTGTGAGAGAGCCCTCAGCAAGTTCTGATCCCTGTGTGTGTGTGTGTGCGTGTGTGCGTGTGTGTGTGTGCGTGCGTGCGTGCCTCACCGTGTGATGGTCTCTTTAAACGGCCGGTCCACATTGCCCATGTGCTTCTCCAGATCTATGATGGAGGAGTCGTCCTCTGCCTGTGTGTTCACAACAACAGACCATGTCAAAGCACTGCGGCCATCACAACAAACTTCACAACAATGTAAAGTAATGATAAATATTCCTCTGGAGTTTCAGAGGCTTGTTTCTATATTATAAAGTATGGGGTTTCTAATGTACATTATACTGCATGCTTATGTAACGGAGGACAACTAGCAGAGTGTGGCGTCGAAGCCTCAATACAGTATCGATAGTGTTGGGCTACCGGACTGGTCCTTAAAGGGGTATGCCAATATTTTGGGGCTTAATACAGTTAAAACCGTTGGACGATGATGATGATCATAAAAAATAAGACACTTTACCACCTTTATAAACCACGGCCAATGATTTTAACTGTACTAAGCCCCAAAATAGTGGCATACCCCTTTAAGTCCAGCGGTATCGTGCTGTGACCCCCATACCCGAACCAACGAGTGGACAAGGAGGTGGCGAGTTCGCGGCCCTGAGGGGGACGGACTGACTGCGTGTGAACACTTTGGTTACATTTACAGTAAATACATCCTGTTCAAACCATTCCCTACGGCTGTGATTTATGCTACACTAACTCGGTCATTCATACATGGCCCTGTTACCTCTACTTGGGGTGCTTGGAGGTAGTTGTGCTATTGTACATCCTGTCAAAAGCCTTGAGAAATAAAGTACCACTTCCCAGCCACTCAAGACTACATCCACCAGAAGAGAATATATGTAGAAAGCCTTTATTAGAAGAGGCTATACTACTCATAGTTAAAATGCCGACATGTTTCGACCACAACAGTGGTTTTCATCAGGGCAAAGCAAAGACAAAGTTTAAGTTTCAGGAGTTAAAAAAGTTAAACCCAACCCCTGGAAACTGCAAACCTTTTAAAACTCATGAACATCCTCTTTGTCTTTGGACTGTTTTGTACTACACCCGAGCACCAGGTTGAATCCTCTCTATGCACATAGCCTTGAGAAATAATCAATACATGGCCCTTTTAACCTAAGGTACGTGGTGCGAAGTGTGTTTTGTTTTGAAGGGGGAAGTGGTGGTCTCCCATTTGGAAAGCTTTGCAGAACACTCCTGCGGGTTACTCCCATTCAGCACCTGCTGATGTGCAATTTGCAGCACTTTCCATTTGTGTGTGTGTGTGTGTGTGTGTGTGTGTGTGTGTGTGTGTGTGTGTGTGTGTGTGTGTGTGTGTGTGTGTGTGTGTGTGTGTGTGTGTGTGTGTGTGTGTGTGTCAGACCTCCCGCGGTGGCTGTTGTTATGGCTACATCTAGCAGACTGCTGAACCGTCTGAAGAGTTTTCTCTCCCACACGCCACACTGCTCTGCTACATACATATAGAGAAACCCCCCTTTAGTCCTGCTCTCTACTCTACTAAATATTTCAATAAACACAGTTCACCCTGGCCACATATTTGCTTACTATCCCTCATCGAGTTTGTTTAATAAACACAGGGGCTACCGGAGGCATTGTCAATATCAAAAAACTGGAATGGAAAATAAAACGTGTCATGGAAAAACAAACAAGAGGTGTTGATTTGTCTTTCATGGTGAGCAAACAGACCGTACAGGATGGTTTCCTGATCTAAACTGTGGCGCGCGTGAAGCCCATCAGGACATGTTTGGAATCCCATCATGCAACACTGCGGTGTGTGGAACTCGTTAGTGGGGTATTCCAAGAGCATGGTTAAATCGATAAACCTAGCCGAGTTAACCTACAGAATGTGTTATTATCCATGCAGTATGTGCATGTTTGTCTATGTACGGCATGTGCTGCTAGAGCATTAAGCTAATTTCTTATAGGCCCAGTTGCTAATTTCTTATAGGCCCAGTTGCTAATTAGGGGCCAAGCAGCGAAGCTGGCGAAGGCACCTATAGTGTTAACTGGTATTCTTATTATTATTACGTAGACATCTTTCCTCTCCTTAGCAAGTCAATGGCAGCCCATAGAACCGTAGGTAGGAAAATGCTGTTAATTGGCACACACATTCGGGGCAGACTCAGCGATTTATAGGTCCCCGGCCCAAACACTCTAGCGCCACCAGCAGGCCGAATCCAAAGCACTATATGACTTCATGTCAACTGGAAGAAACAAATCCGCCATTTTGAATTTTTGAAATTCAATAAAAATGCTACTTGTCCCACAATTTTGGTCAGAATGCCTTGCAAAAGGGTACACATCATCTTGGTACTGATATGATTTAGGTTATTCAAAGAATTTTGGACACCTCTTATCGTTTGCCGGTGACAGCCAATCAAAATTGTCTTAAAGGTGGCAAAACAGGAAGTGAGGTCATATCTCAGCAAACGTTAGTCAATTTCTGTTAGGATTTTTTGCACACATTCTAGTCCATCCCATGACCCCTCACCAAAAAATCCAGACCCCAAGCTCAAACTCTCTAGCGCCACCAACAGGTAACAGGAAGTGAGCTCATATCTCGGCAGCTCTTCAACGGATTCAAACTAAACTTGGTTTACGTGATCACACTCCCCTCCACGGAATGCACACCAAAATTGGCGAGATTTGGACCAAAGGGGGCGCTGCAGTTCCTTCTGTTGCCGTGGCGACTCTGGCAAGTTTACTGCTTGGCCCCGCATTGCTGCTTGCAGCTATATTTAGGGGCCAAGCAGCGAAGCTGGCGAAGGCCCCTACTGTTTTAGCTGGTTTTCTTATTATTCTTCCGTCACCATTCTTCTCCGACTGTAAGTCTATGGCAGCCCATAGAACCGTACGTAGGAAAATGCTGAAAATCGGCACACATAATCGAGCCCAGGTCAGAATTACCCACAGCAATTTATAGGTCCCCAGAACCAATGCTCTAGCGCCACCAACAGGTCAAAGTTGCAAGTACATTTCTGCTTGTAACTTTTGAACCGCTGGGCCAATTTTCATAAACTTGATATCCCTGGAATCCTTGGGCCAAGACGAATCCAACGAACTATATGACGTCATTTTCCGCCAGGATAGTTTTCCCGCCATTTTGGATTTTGTGAAATTCAATAAAGATCCTATTTTTCCCACAATTTTTGACCAATTCGCCCGAAACTTGGTATATAGTATCTCTAGACTGAGCTACATATGGGTATATACATCAATGAATATTAGATATCTTTTATAGTTTTGCCGTGACAGCCAATCAAATTTGTCGTAAAAGTGGTGAAACAGGAAGTGAGGCCATATCTCAGCAACTGTTTGTTGAATGAGGTTGGGATTTTGTACACACATAGTAGTCCATCCCATGACCCACCACAAAAAAAAACAGAACCCAAGCTCAAACTCTGTAGCGCCACCAGCAGGTCAACATTTTAGCTACATTTTTGCCTGTAGCTTTTAAACCATATGCACGATGTAAATTATATTATTATCACTAGAATCCTTGGGCCAAGCCGAATTCAACGCACTATATGAAGTTATGTCAACGCAGAAGGGAAATTCCGCCATTTTGAATTTTGTAAAATTCACTGTTAGTTTTTGGCAGCCCATAGAACCGTATATAGGAAAATGCTGTAAATTGGCCCACATATTTGAGGCAGCGTCAACATTACCCACAGCGAGTTATAGGTCCCCAGCCCCAATACTCTAGCGCCACCAGCAGGTCAAAGTTGCAGGTACATTTCTGCTTTCAACTTTTGAACCGCTGGGCCAATTTTCATAAACTTTGTATCCCTGGAATCCTTGGGCCAAGACGAATCCAATGCACCCTATGACGTCATTTTCTGCCTGGATAGTTTTCCCGCCATTTTGAATTTTGTAAAATTCAATAAAAATGCTATTTTTTTTTCCCCGCAATTTTTGACCATTTCGCCCGAAATTCGGGATATTGTATCTCTGTACTGAGGTTTGTTTAGGGTCTCAAGAAATATTAGATATCTTTTATCGTTTAGCCGTGACAGCCAATCAAAGTTGTTGTAAAAGTGGCAAAACAGGAAGTGAGGTCATATCTCAGCAACCCTTTGTCGGAATCGGCTAGGATTTCTTACACACATAGATGTCCATCTTATGACCTACTGAAAAAAAAATCAGACCCCCAGCTCAAACTCTGTAGCGCCACCAGCAGGTCAAACTTTTAGCTACATTTTTGCCTGTAGCTTTTAAACCATGTGCACAATGTAAAATATATTATTATCACTAGAATCCTTGGGCCAAGCCGAATCCAACGCACTATATAACATTATGTAAACGCAGAAAGGAAATTCCGCCATTTTGAATTTTGTAAAATTCAATAAAATGCTACTTGTCACACAATTTTTGTCAGAATGACCAGCAAAAAGGTACACATCATCTTCAGACTGATAGGCATTAGGGTAGTCAAATCAGGAAGTGAGGTCATATCTCAGCAACCGTTTGTCAGATTCTTTTAGCTATTTTTTGCACACATACTAGTCAATCCCATGATCTCCCCCCAAAAAAATCCAGATTCCCAGCTCAAACTCTCTAGCGCCACCAACAGGTAACAGGAAGTGAGCTTATATTTGTCAGCCCTTTAAGGGATTAAAAATAAACTTGGTTCATGTGAGCACACTCCCCTCCAAGGAATGCACACCAACATTGGCGAGATTTGGGCCAAAGGGGGCGCTGCAGTTCCTTCTGTTGCCGTGGCGACTTTGGCAAGTTTACTGCTTGGCCCCGCATTGCTGCTTGCAGCTATATTTTCTTATAGGCCCAGTTGCACCCCAGATGACAACCTGCATTCCAGCTCACGCTAACACCATTAGCTAGGTGCTGAGAGACACCCAGGCTGGTGCTAGCGTCTAGGTTTCACATGTGCTCAAATTAATAAACAATTTCCTGTTGCTAAGCGTCTAGGTTTCAGATGTGCTAAAAATTAAACACCATTTCCTGCTGCTTTCCCTGCCACTTCCTGTCCATGACAGTGTCGAGCACTAACGCCGTTAGAGTACATGGTCAAACACCAAGAACATGCAGTAACGCCATCAGTGAATATGGTCAAACACTCAGAACATGACCTGTGGCTGAACTCACGGCGGGGGGACACGAGCAAGCAAAATTGCAAAGCGGAATTTGACATTCATTACTACAAGGCAAGCGAAGAGGGGCGAATCAAAGTGAAAAAGTTGGAAAAAGTTCAAACTTACGCATACGACGAGCACATTTCGTTGGCAGCAGTCAATCGAATCAACAATCAATTGGTTTGATTCGCCGCTACCACTGACTACACTGCGCACACTGAAACATAGTGCCCCAAGTGCACTGGGGTAGCATTTGAGATACAGCAAATGATCACTGTATTTACATTGGATGACAAAGTAGCAGAGCAGATAAGGCCAAACATAGTTCACTTTGGTATGCAAGCATGAAAATCGGCACACGTGTTCATTAGAATGCACTCTTTCGGTAGGCGGCGTTGTCCAAGCAAAAATCCAAGATGGCCGCCATTTAAAAGAGACTACCCTACACTGAGAGGATCTGTCTGTCTGATGAGTGTTTGTCTGTATTGGTATAGGGATGCATGGCTGATGGAGGTGATAGGGGGGGATAGGGTTGTCTGTCTCTGTGACTCTGCAGTATGTTGACATTGTAGTATGTCTGTGTCTGTGTGCATGTGTATGCGCACGTGCATGTGTGTGTGTGTGTCTGTCTTCATTTACCTGTAGCTCAGGTCACAGTGATCTGCATGTGTATGTCTGTATTGGTGTGATGATGGCTGCTCTAGTTTGCTATATATAGCCAAGTTGCCTAATTCTGACCGTCCCCCAATTCCGCCCGCCTATTTATAAGTGAGGATAGTTAATTATTTACCCGCTGTTTAAGTCAAATACGGATATCGACATGATACAGAGTTTGTATGCTTACAATTTGAAACGGTGATGACATTTAAAACCGAGTCAAACGGCCATAAACAGCATTGTAATGAAGGATGTCGCAACGGCAGCGTGAAATTAGATGGAACTTTAATTTCACGACGACATTCTGGCTTCAAACTCGCCCTGGCCGCTTCCCTGTTTCACTTTAGGACCAAAATTATTCAACCGTTTCCACAGTAACGACCAAACTAATCACAGTTCCTGCATCGGTAAAGCCAGGACTACAAGTGTGAACGAAATCAGCACAACAGCATAAAGGAATAATAAACAGTAACGGAAATACAGACGTGGCCTGAAATCAGTAGTTTTATATAAGGGTGATTAATTATACAGGTTTTTACACTTAACCAACCTCTCCCCTGCTCTTTAATTGTTCTTGTTATGTATTCTATTTATTGCTGTAGGCCTACTCATTATATTTATTACTCAGCTCAGCTATTTTATTATTTTAAAGATGGCCTCTCAACGTCATTTAATTAATATTGCCGTGTTCCCAATTGTTATTGAATGTGTTACGCGTTGGTCCTGTTTTAAAAAACGTTCTGGTTGCTTTGTTTCAAGACGTTTTTGCAAGCTGGCAAGGTGGCTTGTGGAGAAACGAGAGAGTGTTCCGTGTTTCTCGTGGAAATGCGTCTCTGATTGGCTCACTCCTCCTGCTCTCGAAGAAACGCGTCTCTGATTGGCTCAGTCCTCCAGTTCTTGGAGAGAATGTAATGGGAAACAGAGTCGCCACTTCCCCGGGTGGTACTGCACTATAGGGGCGCCAACGGAGGCGTGCAGGCTCCATTCAGGGCTGTGCTCTTTCGACAGCGACCCCTAGGCGAGCTGCAGGCACGGAGCAACCAGAGTGAGCTGGCTTTATGTATGAGGCTTTGTGCTGTGTGTGTACCTGAGAGTAGCAACCAGCTGATAGCTAAGCTAAGCTATGTTTCGGGCCACCAGACGTTGCTTGTTTTGAAAACAAGCAGAAAAAAATTACTCGACATGTTTTTAGATAAATGGGTCGATATAAACCTTTGTGGGCAACGCCTTCTTTCGACGCGACGAAACACAGAAAGGCTTTCCTGATTCACTCGTTTCTCTGCATTATTTATGTAAATTGGGAAACACCGGGAAACACAGCCAGGAGAGTTGACGCACCGCTATGAGAGCCTTGCAAGTGAGTTTAACTTGGGGTGACCGTCCGATCTTCGAAAGGAGTGAGTAAAACTGAGTTTTATCGGAAGTTGGCCTTTAAACACTCTACTGAGTGCTAATGTACATTTCACTTATATTCACTTAATATTTAAATGTACTTTTATAATAACCTGCCTTATAATAACAGGTGCAGTGTCTGAATGCTTGATTGTGTTTTGTGGGATTATTGTCTTCCAATGTTTGTATGTCTGTGGTGGAACTGAAGACAAATTTCCACTCTGTGGATAATAAAGTATTCATATTCGTATTCGTATTGCTATAGTGTACGTAGTGTAACAGTATACAGTACACTGTATGTGGACAATGTGTGGTCGGTGCGTGGCTTTTTGCCTGGGAAGGAAGGCCACCCAAGTATGCAGAGGGCTGAGTTTATTTCTGGAAGCGTTTTCTGCCTGGTGTGGCGGGGGACACCCATATAGAATGCTGCCTGCCTGAGTGTGTGTGTGCTTTCCTAACGACCACAATGTATTTCCCAGAGGGTCACAGTGTCACGCCTGCTTGTTTATGTGAGCGTACAGTACACTGTGTGCAGAATTATTAGGCAAACATGTTTTTTGACCATATTGTCCATTATATGCATATTTTCCGCCACCAACCTCTATGGACATGAACACCTATTGGATTTAAGCATTCCAGGTCATGCATATTGGTATAATAAGAGACAGTGTGATCGGAGGGGCCCAATACCCTATATCAGGGCAAAATTAGTGTGCATAATTATTAGGCAACTTTGTTTTCCTCTGGGAAAATAGGCCACAAAGGAGATCTAACAAACTCTGAAAAGTCTATAAACAATTTTGAATTCTTCTAGAGGGATATGGCTGTCTTGAAATTGCCCAGATATTGGTCATATCCGTCTAATGCACCGTTACGAAGTCATCAGTGTCACATGCATTGTGCTCACAAAGTAACTGCCGGATTGAGAAGAATTGAAGGTCAAACTATCACAAAATGATTACCCTGCAGTGCTGTTATATCCCAGAACTGAAACCTACATCGTGTGTCCACAAGAACATTGTATGCAGCACTCAGAGACATGACCAAGGTAAAACAGGTTGAAACCTGAAGACCACTCAACAAGAAATGCAGTCAAGACTGGGTCAAGAAAGGTCTTTAGACAATTTTGTCAATGGTTTTATGAACTTGTGAAAGTGACTGTTAATGGACCAGATCGATGAGCCCATGGCTAGATCAGTAATGTGCACACTCAGATGAGTTCCTGAGTTCTACTCAAATGCCAGCAGAATACTGCATAAATACCATTGTCTTCTTGAAAGTTGCAAACTTTTCCCTCACAGATCCAGCTATGGGCTCATCCACCCTGTCTGTCAATAGTCACTTTCACCAGTCCATAATACCTTTAAAAACTCTGTCCTAGGGTATTTCTTGACCCAGTCTTGACTTAATTAACTTGTTAAATGGTTGTCTGGTGTCACCCCTTCTTACCTTTGCTATGTCTCTGAGTGCTCAACAACCTGTTCTTTTGGACACCTGATGTAAGTTTGCATTCTGGAATATGATAGCACTGCAGGGTAATACTTTTCTTGTAGTTTCACCTTAAATTCTTCAAATTTTTGGCAGTGACATTTCATGTGAGACTGATGACTTTGCAACGGTGCATTTGATACTTCTGTGCTAACGTTACCAACGTCTTGCCAATTTCAAGAGAGCCACATCCCTCTGGAAGACTTCAAAATTGTTTATAGACTTTTCAGAGTTTGTTAGATCTATTTTGTGGCCCATTTTCCCAGGAGAAAGCAAAGTTGCCTAATAATTATGCACACCGGATATTGGGTGTTGGGCTCCTTTGATCACACCCCCATCTTATTATACACATATGCATGATCTGGAATGCTTAAATCCAATAGGTTTTCATGTTCATAAAGGTTGGTGGCAGAAACTACGCATAAAATGGACAATATGGTCAAAAAACATGTTTGCCTAATAATTCTGCACACAGTGTATATGGGTGAGTTGGTCAGCTTTTGTGTGCCTGCGTGTGTTTATATGCGTGCCTGCATATATATTGTGAGTATGTCAGCGTCTGTGTGTGTGTGTGTGTGTGTGTGTGTGTGTGTGTGTGTGTGTGTGTGTGCGCGTGTGCGTGTGTGTGTGTACCGTGCGGGCCAGGCCCCTCCTTGTGGTGTGTGTGTGTGTGTGTGTGTGTGTGTGTGTGTGTGTGTGTGTGTGTTTGTGTACCGTGCAGGCCAGGTCCCTCCTCATGGTGTGTGTGTGTGTGTGTGTGTGAGTGTGTGTGTGTGTGTGTGTGTGTGTGTGTGTGTGTGTGTGTGTGTGTGTGTACCGTGCGTGCCAGGTCTCTCCTCATGGTGTGTGTGTGTGTGTGTGTGTGTGTGTGTGTGTGTGTGTGTGTGTGTGTGTGTGTGTGTGTGTGTGTACCGTGCGTGCCAGGTCTCTCCTCATGGTGTGTGTGTGTGTGTGTGTGTGTGTGTGTGTGTGTGTGTGTGTGTGTGTGTGTGTGTGTGTGTGTGTACCGTGCGTGCCAGGCCCCTCCTCATGGTGTGTGTGTGTGTGTGTGTGTGTGTGTGTGTGTGTGTGTGTGTGTGTGTGTGTGTGTGGATGTGTGTGTGTGTGTACCGTGCGTGCCAGGTCTCTCCTCATGGTGTGTGTGTGTGTGTGTGTGTGTGTGTGTGTGTGTGTGTGTGTGTGTGTGTGTGTGTGTGTGTGTGTGTGTGTGTGTGTGTACCGTGCGTGCCAGGTCCCTCCTCATGGTGTGTGTGTGTGTGTGTGTGTGTGTGTGTGTGTGTGTGTGTGTGTGTGTG
>NC_085860.1:50672675-50680175 GCF_034702125.1 Engraulis encrasicolus | reverse complement strand
ACACACACACTCACACACACATTGTCCCACCCACACACACACACACACACAAACCCCCTCCCACACCCACCCACACACACACACACACATCCCTGAACAGACACAAGGTCTGGTAGGGTGTCATGTTGCATACATTCACACTCACAGAAAAACAAAATAACCATGTTAAGTACACATACAAGAGCCAAAGAAGTTCTAATTATTGTCCATGCAAAAGCTGAGTAGTTCACAGCAGCTATTCCAGGGGGTGAGGTAGCTGAGGTGGGGTGTAGTGGGTTATTGTCCTGTATTGGGCAACCCTTAAAGTGTTCAAGGTAGTGCAGGCGCTTGCTCCGGGGGGTGGGTTGAAGTGTAGCTGTTCAGTAGAGAAAAGAATCGGGAAGGGGGGGGGTGTAGTGGCTGCAGGTTGAGTGTTCCAGTGTGGGGGGCTAGTTTATGTGTGTGTATGTGTGTGTGTGTGTTGTTGAGTGTATTGAGTGTGTAGGTGTTTGAGAAAGGAACTACAATCCGTTTGTGTTTGTGAGTATGTGTGTACGTGTGCGTGTGTGTACGTGTGTGCATGTGTGTGTGTGCGTGTGTGTGTGTGTATATATGTGTGTGTGTGTGTGTGTGTGTGTGTGTGTGTGTGTGTGTGTGTGTGTGTGTGTGTGTGTGTGTGTGGTGTGTGTGTGTGTGTGTGTGTGTGTGTGTGTGTGTGTGTGTGTGTGTGTGTGTGTGTGTGTGTGTGTGTGTGTGTGTGTGTGTGTGTGTGTGTGTCTACAGGCTGGAACATAGATACTGTATATGGGTATGTCTGCAACAGAGAGGAAGAGACAGACGACAGGAACAACAAGACGAAATGCCACTGCAGAGGAAGAGAAATGGCTCTAGGAGGGGGAGTACACACACGCACGCATGCACGCACGCACGCACGAAGACATGGCATGCCACTGCAGAGGAAGAGAAATGGCTCTAGTGGGGGGAGTACACACATACACATGCACGTACACGCATGCAGGGACGCACGCAGGCGCGCACACACACACACACACACACACACTTCACACACACACACACAGTCCTAGCTCCCCGTAGGGCCAGACAGACAGGGTGTTGGGCAGCGCTGCTTTGAGGTGGTCTAGTTGCCGTCTAGCGGTCGGTCTGCTGTGGGCAGGCTGTGGATGCCAGACAATGGCACAGCAGGCCTCTCAAGGCCTGTTACCACGGGCAACCCACAGGGTTCTAGAACTCAAGACAACACACTCAATCACCCCGAGCAACCCACATGGTTCTGGAATGCAAAGACAACACACTCAGGAGTGGGAGGAGTAAAAGGCTAGTCACCAATTAACTACTTTAGCCGTCAAGCTTTACTGGAGCAGTACAGAAAAGCTAACAGCCAATCACAACGTCAGACTAAGCCTCAAGTCCAATCAGATGTCAAGGGGAGTGGCACAAAAGTTCTTAAAGGTTGGAGAAAAGATTCACAAACAAAACAGAACAAAAGCGCCTAAAGGAAATGGCATAGTCAAAAGGAGAGAGAGAGAGAGAGAGAGAGAGAGAGAGAGAGAGAGCGAGAGAGAGAGAGAGAGAGAGAGGAAAACTTGGGCAAAATGACCAAACTGGGGCAAATTCTGAGGGAATGAGAGATAAACAGAAATACAGATAGCAAGAGAGAAGCAGACAGAGAGAGGATGAGCAGCAGTGAGTGTAAGTGTGGGCGTGAGCAAAAGAAAGAGCAGATTAGACAGTAAAAGTGACACCCACTTCACTTCACTTCAAAACACGCCTTACTTTGAGGTTAACCCCAGACTCCCCTCGGCACTTCACTCTCACCCAACCTGCGGTGGAATCCCAGGAATGGCCGACCAGCCCGACGGCAGCTTAGCAGTAATCTCCAATTAAACAAACCCAGACGCCAGCTTCTGCCTCGTCAGCGGGTGGCAGTGTTATGTATTGCATGGCACTGCAATGTGGCCGCCTCGCCTGCCTGCCTGCCTGCCTGCGTGCGTGGGGCAGGGCCTGGAAGCCGGGCCTGGAAGCCGGGCCTGGAAGCCGGGCCTGGAAGCCGGGCCTGGAAGCCGGGCCTGGAAGCCGGGCCTGGAAGCCGGGCCTGGAAGCTGGGCCTCTGCTCTGTGTGAACAATGCCTCTTTTCCACTGCCGGTTTTCTGGTAGGCCTACTACAGCCCGACACAGCGTGACTTGGCCACCAATTTCTTTCTTTTCGAATAGGCACGACACAGCTCAATCATAAAAAAAAAATAATCAAAAAAGTGGCGGCCGAGTCGCGCTGTGTCGAGCTGTAGGGCTACCAGAAATCCGGTAGTGGAAAAGAGGCATTAGACAGGCTGACCAAAGTGGAAAAGAGGCATAAGACAGGCTCACCAAAGTGGGAAAGAGGCATAAGACAGGCTCACCAAAGTGGAAAAGAGGCATAAGACAGGCTGACCAAAGACAATCATGGACCTCTTGCACAGATGGAACTGTACAACTGGCGATTTTTTTTTTTTTTTTTAAAGTATTTTTAGGGGCTTTTTGGCCTTTATTATTACAGGACAGTATGAGAGTAGACATGAAATGATTGGGAGAGAGAGAGATGGGGCAGGGCTGGGAAATGACCCCGACCGGACTCGAACCGGGTCCCCGTGGGCATGCTTAGCAAATGTGGGGGGCTTAGCGCGCTGCGTCACAGCGCCCCCACAACTTGCGATTTTATCCTTTCCCATGGTGATAGTGACGTGTCTGATATTGGTTAACCCCTCCTCCACCAACCTTGACTAACATAAATTCTGTGGAAAACAAAAGAGAGAGCACCATTGTTCTTCTTGGCCTACTTGGATTGCTAAACCGAGCCTTGGCCCAAGTGCTGGAAGATCCAGGCCTACTGAAAGCACAAGAGCCAAGTCCTGGACCACTGCTTTGGACGGCACAACACAACATTACACTGGGGCAGAGGGAGAGAGAGGGTAACTCTGCAAGGGTAACTCTGGGTAACTCTGCAAGAGGACTGAGGCCCATTGTTCAACCCACCGTGTTGATCCCATGCAAGAGAGTCTCCTTCTGAGTCAAAACAATGATGCAAGCAAAGTGTGAATTACTTCTCCAGGAATGTGGGGGAGGGGGTTCTATTTTTTACAAGACATGGTATTTCATAGACCTGTTACTGCAACTTCAAAGTTCTGTGAGCATTTGGTCTGGCCTACGCACATCGTCAAGTCAACCCATTTGTCTGACTGAGATGCAAAGGCTGTGCCGTGTCTAGCTTGTTTTCATGAAATGCCTCTGTATGCAAGTGCTTGAAGCTATAATCCCTCAGACCACCTATTCCTCGACTCACTTGCTAACTGAACTGGTACGTCTGTAACGGATGCTAATTAGCAGACTTCAGCATAGAATGTTAGTAAAGCGCCTCATGAAGCCTCATACCGCACTCGTGCTGTGCCTCCCATTCCCAAACTGGAGCGTTGACCGGTAGGTTGCAGGTTCTAGACCCGAGTGGCAAACTAGCACAGATGACCTCAGTTACACGTCGTCATTGCATTACATCTTGTTTTCAAAATAAATTAAAAAGAGTTTTATTTTTCATCTGCCTCAGTTGACAGTTAGTTAGTTATCTACTATCTATAATACAATATCGTTTTTCTTCTTTCTCTACTTTCTAGCACATTGAATAACAATTCTGTATGATAATGTACTATATAAATAATATTGATTGATTGATAGATCTAGTGTCACAGTTAGAATGGGCAGGCCCAGGCATGTCATACGACCTTTCACATCAACAGCCTACTGTAAATAGCGTGGTTAACCCCGACCCTGCTTTATTTATCTGTTTGGGGAGTTGGCCTTGGTCTTGAATGGAGGGTGAGGAATGGTTGCTGGGCTGGGTGCCAAGCCAGCGAGTGCCCCTCTTGTAATCTGAACTAGGGTGCATGCACTGTAATGCAGGGAAATGAATAGCTCAGAGGCTTCCCATGCTTTTGGGGTACTCTGTATGCACGCACGCATGCACGTTAAACCTCATCAAAAGAATCCCATACAGTACAATGTCCAAAGAACAAAACAAATCACAAATTGCACTGACGCACAGTCATGCATCACAAATATGTCATCTTTCACATACAAAAAATGCTCTCCCTGTGTCTTTATTCACACAAAAAGACTTGCTAACACACATATAAACACGCACGCACGCTCGCGCACGCGCACGCACGCGCACGCGCACGCGCACGCGCACGCGCACGCGCGCACACACACACACACACACACACACACACACACACACACACACACACACACACACACACACACACACACACACACACACACACACACACACACACACACACACACACACACACACACACACACACACACACACACACACACACACACACACACACACACACACACACACACACACACACACCAACTCTGAGGGGACAGTCGAGGCAAAGACAAAGGCATGCAGGCACCAAATACTGGGCCAGCAAGCAAAGCAGAGGAGAGCGGAGAGGAGAGGAGCTGAATTCCTGCACACAATCAAAGCAGAGGGCACTAGCAGCAGCCTTGGAGGGGTGCCAGGCTGGGGCAGGGAGAGGAGAGGAGAGGAGAGGAGAGGGGAGGAGAGGAGAGGAGATGAGAGGAGAGCAAAGGAGAGGAGAGGAGGAAAGGAGAGGGGTGGAGAGGAGATGAGATGAGATGGGTGGAGAGGAGAGGAGAGGAGAGGAGAAGAAAGGAGATGAGAGGAGAGGGGTGGAGAGGAGAGGAGATGAGAGGAGAGGAGAGAGGAGGGGAGATGAGATGAGAGGAGAGGGGTGGAGAGGAGAGGAGAGGAGAGGAGAGGAGAGGAGAGGAGGGGAGGAAATGAGGAGGAGAGGAGATGAGAGGAGAGGAGAGGAGAGAGGGGGAGAGGAGAGGAGAGGAGAGGGGTGTAGAGTAGAGGAGAGGAGAGGGGAGGAAAAGAGGAGAGGAGAGGAGAGGAGAGGAGAAGAGGAGAGGAGAGGAGATGACAGAGGAGAGGAGATGAGAGGAGAGGAGAGGAGAGGAGCACAGAGGAGAGGAGAGGAGAGGGGGGAGGAGAGGAGAGGAGAGGAGAGGAGAGGAGGAGAGGGCATGAGGAGAGGAGAGGAGAGGAGAGAGGAGAGAGGAGAGGAGAGGAGAGGAGAGGGGAGGAGGAGGAGAGGAGGAGGAGAGGAGGAGAGGAGGAGGAAAAGAAGAGAGGAGGAGGGGAGGAGAGGAGAGGAGAGGAGAGGAGAGGAGAGGAGAGGAGAGGAGAGGAGAGGAGAGGAGAGGAGAGGAGAGGAGAGGGATGAGGAGAGGAGAGGAGAGGAGGAGGAGAGGACAGAGGAGAGGAGAGGAGAGGAGAGGAGAGGAGAGGAGAGGAGAGGAGATGAGAGGAGAGAAGAGGAGAGGAGAGGAGAGGAGAGGCGATGAGAGAGGAGAGGAGATGAGAGGAGATGAGAGGAGAAGAGAGGAGAGGAGAAGAGGAGAGGAGAGGAGAGAAGAGGAGAGAGGAGGAGAACAGAGGAGAGGAGAGGAGAGGAGGGGGAGAGGAGAAGAGGAGAAGAGAGGAGAGGAGATAGGAGGAGGAGAGGATGAGAGGAGATGAGAGAGATAGAGGGGAGAGGGGAGGAGAGGGGAGGAGGAGAGGGGAGGAGAGGGGAGGAGAGGAGAGGAGAGAGGAGTGCAGAGGAGGAGAGGAGGAGAGGAGAGGAGTGCAGAGGAGGAGAGAAGGAGAGGAGAGGAGGAGAGGAGAGGAGAGGAGATGAGAGGGGAGGAGAACAGAGGAGAGGAGAGGAGAGGAGAGGAGAGGAGGAGAGGAGGAGGAGGAGAAGAGGAGGACAGGAGAGGAGAGGAGAGGAGAGGAGAGGAGAGGAGAGGAGAGGAGGAGAGGAGAGAGGAGAGAGGAGGAGGAGGAAGAGGAGCGGAGAGGAAGAGGAGGAGGAGAGGAGAGGAGAGGAGAGGAGAGGAGAGGAGAGGAGATGAGAGGAGAGGAGATGAGAGGAGAGGGGTGGAGAGGAGAGGAGAGGAGATGAGAGGAGAACAGAGGAGAGGAGAGGAGAAGAGAGGAGAGGAGAGGAGAGGAGAGGAGAGGGGTGGAGAGGAGAGGAGAGGAGAGGAGAGGAGAACAGAGGAGAGGAGAGGAGATGAGAGGAGAGGAGAGGGGAGGAGAACAGATGAGAGGAGAGGAGAGGAGAGGAGAGGAGAGGAGAGGGAGAGGAGAGGAGAGAGGAGAGGAGAGGAGAGGAGAGGAGAGGAGGGGAGAGGAGAGGAGAGGAAGCTTCAGCAAAGCAGGAGGGGAGAGGAGAGGAGAGGAGAGGAGAGGAAACGACAGGAGAGGAGAGGAGAGGAGAGAGGAGGAGGAGGAGGAGAGGAGAGGAGAGGAGAGGAGAGGAGAGGAGAGAGGAGAGGATAGGAGAGAGGAGAGGAGAGGAGAGGAGAGGGGAGGAGAGGAGAGGAGAGGAAGATAGGAGAGGAGAGGAGGAGAGGAGAGTGGAGGAGAGGAGAGGAGAGGAGAGGAGAGGAGAGGAGGAGAGGAGAGGAGAGGAGAGGACAGGAGAGGAGAGGAGAGGAGAGGAGAGGAGATGAGAGGGGAGAAGAGGAGAGGAGAGGACAGGAGAGGTTAGAGGCTCCTCATGAAAACCTAATGGTTGTATGATTGCCCAATTTTTTTGGGAACTCAGAAACGATATTTGCATTGCTCTTGGCCTGACTAGTGGTGTTGCGTCACTAGGAGGGCACGGCCTGGCTACCATTACATTGCCTGTCCTGGAGACCGTGGGACGGCCACTGAGGAAGGACTCCCTGAGCCAATCAGCGCTCTCCATCCCTGGCACACAACAGGGAACAGGGGCAGGTAATGACAGACCTGCAGAAAGACTTGTAGTCTCATATGCAAACACTAACACACACACACACAGAGAGTCACAGACACACCCACACCAATACACACTCGCGCGCGCACACACACACTCGCGCACGAATACACCCACACACATAGACACACAGTTACACACAGTCACACACACACAAGACACACAAGACACACAAGACACAGACACACAGAGCAAGAGGCCTGAGAGCAGTCACATATGCATACACTAACACACACACACACAGACAAACCCACACACTCGCGCGCGAATACACCCACACACACCCACACACACAGTCACACACACAGTCACACACACAGTCACACACAGAGCAAGAGGCCTGAGAGCAGGAGAGGAGCAGAAGGCAGAGGCCTGCAGTACAGCCGACAAGCCGAGCTGTTACATCAACACAGTGGACACGGCACACTGATGCCAAAGAGGAACTTCACACACACACACACACACACACACACACACACACACACACACACACACACACACACACACACACACACACACACACACACACACACACACACACACACACACACACACACACACACACACACACACACACACACACACACACACACACACACACACACACACACGAGAGAAACACAAGCACAAACACATACACGT